>NC_041380.1:162351539-162360142 GCF_002162155.2 Triticum dicoccoides | reverse complement strand
ACATAGTGAAGATAATCATGAAGATATGTTGAGATCGAAGCCAAACCAAATGTGAAGACATTGCAAGGTAACGCCATGAGTGAAACACTTCAAAATAGAACATTTGGTGGTGGCGTTACCCACCGTATAGGAAGTATTAGACCCAGACACGGCGCACAATTATCGTGGCGCTCCGAAGTCAAATTCCACATTAATGTATTCACACTTAGAATGTATGTCTTCATTGATTGAAGATATACTTTACTTCGTGTGTTGCACATCTAAGTCATCAATATGCATAAGGGTTAGGATGTGTGCCTGATCACAGGACATTTGAGGATTCCAGGATATTTAGCTCACACCATAACTTGCAAAATCTCTTCTCATCCAAGGGCTTGGTGAAGATATCTGCCAATTGCTCTTTAGTGTTGACGTGTATGATATCAATATCTTCCTTCACAACATGATCTCTGAGAAAGTGATGACGAATTTCAATGTGCTTTGTCTTCGAGTGCTGAACTGGGTTGTTGGCGATCTTGATGGCACTTTCGTTGTCGCAGTAAAGTGGCACTTGCTTCAGATGAATGCCATAGTCCTTGAGTGTTTGCTTCATCCACAGAAGCTGAGCACAGCAAGATCCAGCAGCAATGTATTCAGATTCAGCAGTGGAGAGAGATACACAGTTCTGCTTCTTTGAAGACCAACATACAAGTGATCGTCCCAGAAAGTGACTGTGCCTGATGTAGACATGCGATCAACTTTGTCACCAGCATAATCAGCATCCGAGAATCCAACCAGATCAAACTCTGAGCCCTTTGGATACCATAATCCTAGAGTTGGGGTGCGAGCCAAATATCGAAGAATTCGCTTCACAGCTAAGTGATGCGACTCCTTTGGTGCCGCTTGAAATCGAGCACACATGCAAACACTAAGCATAATATCTGGCCTAGATGCACATAGATAAAGTAAAGAACCAATCATGGAGCGGTATACCTTTTGATCGAACTCTTTACCATTGTCGTCGGAACCCAGATGATGTTTGGCTGGCATTGGTGTTGTGAAGCCTTTGTAGTCTTGCATACCGAACTTCTTCAGGCAATCTTTGAGATACTTCTCTTGAGATATGAAGATGCCGTTGCGTTGTCGTCATATTTGAAGACCGAGGAAGAACTTCAGCTCTCCCATCATGGACATCTGATATTGCTCTTGCATCATATATACAAACTCTTCACTGTACTTCTGATTGGTGCAGCCGAAGATAATGTCATCCACATATATTTGGCACACAAACAGTTCACCATCATATGTCTTCGTGAAGAGAGTGGGGTCTAGGGAACCAGGTATGAAGCCTTTGCTCTTCAGGAAGTATTTGAGTGTGTCATACCAGGCCCGAGGGGCTTGTTTGAGGCCATACAGTGCCTTGTTGAGCTTGTATACCATGTCAGGATGTTTTGGATCTTCAAAGCCAGGCGGTTGTGCAACATACACTTCTTCTTCAATCTTGCCATTGAGAAAATCACTCTTCACATCCATTTGATATAGAAGTATGTTGTGATGATTTGCATAGGCCAGCAGTATGCGTATGGCTTCAAGTCTAGCCACAGGAGCAAATGTTTCATCCAAGTCAATGCCTTCCACTTGAGTATATCCTTGAGCAACAAGACGAGCTTTGTTTCTGACAACTTGACCATGCTCATCTTGCTTGTTGCGGTATATCCATTTGGTGCCTATTATATTGTGCTTCCGTGGATCAGGACGCTTAACTAGTTCCCATACATTATTCAGCTCAAGCTGTTGAAGCTCTTCTTGCATAGCTTGAATCCATTCAGGTTCCATGAAGGCTTCTTCAACTTTCTTGGGTTCTGTTATTGAGATGAATGCGAAGTGCCCACAGAAATTTGCTAGTTGAGTTGCCCTTGAACGAGTGAGTGGACTGGGTGCATTGATGCTATCAATTATTCTTTTAATCTGCACTTCATTGGCAACGCGAGGATGTATAGGGCGAAGACTTTGCTCTTGCTGATCATTGTCGTTGTTAGAAGGAATGTCTTCAGGCTGAGCATTGTCTTCATATTGATCAGGTGCTGAGATGATAAGTTCTTCTTCAGGATGAGCTTCAGAAGGTATAATTTCTCCAGTTCCCATTAGCTTGATTGATTCACTGGATGGAACTTCATCTAGCACATTTGGCAGTTGCTCTCTTTGTGAACCATTGGTCTCATCGAACCGCACATCCACTGTTTCAACCACTTTGTAATGAAAGAGATTGAAGACTCTGTAGGAGTGCGAATCCTTTCCATATCCAAGCATAAAACCCTCATGTGCTTTTGGTGCAAACTTTGAGGTGTGATGTGGGTCCTTGATCCAGCACCTTGCACCAAATACTCTGAAGTAACTGACATTTGTCTTCTTGCCAGTAAGGAGCTCATAAGATGTCTTGTTCAGAAGCTTGTGAAGATAAACACGATTGATTGTATGGCATGCAGTATCAATGGCTTCAGGCCAGAATTTTCTTGGGGTCTTGTATTCATCTAGCATCGTTCTGGCCATCTCAATGAGTGTTCTGTTCTTGCATTCGACGATGCCATTCTGCTGTGGCGTGTACGGGGATGAGAATTCATGTGTGATGCCCAAGGTATCAAGATATGTATCAAGGCCAGTGTTCTTGAATTCAGTGCCATTGTCACTTCTGATGTGCTTTATCTTGGCGCCATAATTGTTCATAGCTCGATTGGCGAAGCGTCTGAAGACATCCTGCACTTCAGTCTTGTAAAGGATTATGTGCACCCAAGTGTATCTAGAGTAATCATCAACAATAACGAAGCCATAGAGGCATGCAGTAGTAGTAAGAGTTGAGTAATGAGTGGGACCGAAAAGATCCATGTGAAGCAGTTCGAAGGGTCGAGTAGTGGTCATGATTGTCTTTGAAGGATGTTTGGCCCTCGTCATCTTCCCTGCTTCACAGGCACCGCATAAGTGGTTTCTTGAACTTGACGCCCTCGATGCCTATGACATGCTTCTTCTTCGCAAGGGTGTGAAGGTTCCTCATGCCAGCTTGCCCAAGCCTCCGATGCCAGAGCCAGCATTCTGAAGCTTTTGCTAGAAGACATACGGCAAGCTGTGGTCCTGCTGAGAAATCTACTACGTACAGATCATCTTTTCGATACCCTTCAAACACTAGAGACTTGTCAGATTCCATTAGTACAAGGCAATGATATTTTCCAAATATTACGATCATGTTCAAATCGCAAAGCATTGAGACAGACATTAAGTTGAAGCCAAGGGATTCAACAAACATGACTTTGTCCATGTGTTGATCCCTTGAGATTGCAACTCTACCTAGACCCAATACCTTACTTTTACCAGTGTCAGCAAATGTGATGTGGCTCTTGTCGGATGGACGTAAGGTTGAGTCCATAAGAAGACTTCTTTTGCCAGTCATGTGATTTGTACACCCACTATCAATAATCCATTCTGAAGACGCTGGTGTCGTACCCTACAGTGCAGTTAGGGGGATAGTCTTCACCAAGAGCATTGTGAAGCAAAAACATTTGACGAACCAATGGGTTATGAAAGCTTAGATCCAGATTAGGACTAATAGGGAGAGTAGCAAGCGATTCAGGAACGAAGTACATAGTAAGACCATTTGGGCATTTGATCTTGCGCCCTACAAGATGTTTAAGGTCCCCAGCAATGGCGTCAAACGATTTTGGTTTTCTGCTGGAGACCTTTCCCTGCAAAAGAGAGTTAAGCTTTCTTAGCCACCCACATCTTCAAGGGTGGCTGAGAAGCAATAAGTCTGAGTGCAGCATCTGAGAATTTTGGCTTTGGAGCCCTAGCAAACAGTCTTACAGGCGGACAATAGTACTCATAAGAATAAGCAGAATAGTTCTTGGTCTTATGAACATGGCGGTTTGATGAACCGCTCTCATATTCATATGCCTGAGTATGGTTTCCCTGCAAAACATTTGCGTTAGTGCGACTCAGGTGAGTCCTCTGTCTGTATGAAGCCTTTGGACCGTATGAAGCCTTTGGTCTGAGGTTTGTCTTCTTCACGTGAGGTGTCATGATGACATTCATAGGAAGATTCTCCAGACACCTTTTCGGAACCCAGATCTTCTTCATAGGCGGTCCATTCCTGCAGTTAGTACCAATGTACCTGGCAAACACTTCACCATTCTGATTCTTAAACAGTATATAGTTTGCATCAAAGGATTCATCAATGATAATGGGGTTAGCACAGGTGAAGCCAGATAGATTGGATGGGTCTGCTGAAGGTTCCTTTGCAGCAACCCTCATGGTTTTGGGGTACTGCTCAGGTTTCCAGTAAGAGCCATCAGCATTCATTTTCCTTACGAACCCAACACCCTCTTTCCTCAGGTTTCGGTTCAGAATCTGCTTTTTGAGGACATCACATAGTGTCTGATGCCCTTTAAGACTTTTGTACATTCCTGTTTCAAGCAATGTCTTCAACCTAGCATTCTCATCAGCAATAGCAGTGGTATCCTTAGCAGAGGGGTTAGTTACCACATCAACAGTTGAAGATATTGCAACAGTAGTAGCAGTAGAACTTTCAGCAATAGAAGTAGCATTATCACGCTCAATGCATTTAAGACATGGTGGTTCAAATCCTTCCTGAGCGGGACTGATCTATTTGGAGTGAAGTGACTCATTTTCATTTTGAAGATCTTCATGAACCGCTCTCAATTTCTCAAGATCTTGCTTCCTTTGAAGATAATCATAGGAAAGCTTTTCATGAGTTGTTGAGAGAGTTTCATGACAACTTTCAAGTTCCTGATACTTAACGTGAAGATTTTTTATGCCTTCAATTAAGGATTCAGATCGAGTCATTTCAGCACCTAACAGATCATCGCTTCTGTCTAACAGTTTTTTAATATGTTCCATAGCTTTCTGCTGTTCAGTTGCAATTTTAGCAAGTGTTTTGTAGCTGGGTTTTGAATCACAATCAGAGTCATCGTCACTAGATGTTTGATAGTGAGTAGTGCGTGTGTTTACCTTGGCACCGCGAGCCATGAAGCAATAGGTAGAAGCGGAGTAGTCCTTGTCATTTGCATCAGTGTCGGTGACGAGGTCATTGTCTTCAGTATTGAAGATGGACTTGGCAACGTATGCTGTAGCCAGACTTGCGATGCCTGAATCAGACTCCTCCTCAGACTCCACCTCCGCCTCCTCAGAAGCGGACTCCTCCTCCGAGTCCATTTCCTTGCCAACAAACGCACGTGCCTTGCCAGATGAGCTCTTCTTGTGTGATGAAGACTTTGAGGAAGACTTGGACGAAGACTTTGAGTATTTCTTCTTCTTCTTGTCGTCAGAGTCATATTCCTTGCTCTTCTTCTTCTTTTTGTTCTCATTGTCCCACTGTGGACACTCAGAGATGAAGTGGCCAGGTTTCTTGCACTTGTGACACGTTTTCTTCTTGTAGTCGTGAGTAGAAGCTTCATCATTCCTTGAGCTTGATTGGGAAGACTTTCTGAAGCCTTTCTTCTTGGTGAATTTTTGGAACTTCTTCACAAGCGTAGCAAGTTCTCTTCCAATGTCTTCAGGATCATCAGAACTGCTGTCAGATTCTTCTTCAGATGAGGAGACAAATTTTGCCTTCAAGGCATGAGTTCGCCCATAGTTTGGACTGTAGATATCTCTTTTCTCAGAAAGCTGAAACTCATGTGTGTTGAGCCTCTCAAGTATGTCAGATGGATCGAGGGTCTTGGAATCAGGACGTTCTTGAATCATCAGGGCTAGGATGTCAAACGAACTATCAAGTGATCTCAGTAGTGTCTTGACAACTTCATGTTTGGTGATCTCAGTAGCGCCGAGGGCTTGAAGCTCATTTGTGATGTCTGTGAGACGGTCAAAAGTGTGCTGGACATTCTCATTGTCATTTCGCTTGAAGCGGTTGAAGAGGTTGCGAAGGACACTGATTCTCTGATCTCTCTGGGTTGAGATGCCTTCATTGACCTTGGAGAGCCAGTCCTAGACCAACTTAGATGTCTTCAAAGCACTCACACGGCCATACTATCCTTTGGTCAGGTGACCACAGATGATATTCTTGGCAGTAGAGTCCAGTTGAACAAATTTCTTGACGTCAGCAGCAATGACACCTTCTCCAGCCTTGGGAACGCCGTTTTTGACGACATACCATAGGTCGACATCAATGGCCTCAAGATGCATGCGCATCTTATTCTTCCAGTAGGGATATTCAGTTCCATCAAAGACGGGGCACGCAACGGAGACTTTAATTATCCCTGCAGTCGACATAACTAAAACTCCAGGTGGTTAAACTGAATCACACAGAACAAGGGAGCACCTTGCTTTGATACCAATTGAAAGTGCGTTATATCGACTAGAGGGGGGGTGAATAGGCGATTTTTATGGAAGTCTTCAAAACGTGGAAGTTATGAAGACAAACGATAGAAATAAACCTATTACCATGCAGCGGAAGGTAGACTACACTAGACAAGCCATAGTCAAGTATTCAATGAAGTGAAAGCACAATGACTTAATAGCAGCAATGTAGTAAGGATCAGGTAGGAAGATATTATGAAGCCATACAGAACATGAGTCACTCAGTGAAGACAAAAGATAGTGCAAACATACAATGACTTCACAAGGAGCAACAGCAAGTAAAGGGAAGGGAAGATGAAACCAGTGACTCGTTGAAGACAATGATTTGTTGGACCAGTTCCAGTTGCTGTGACAACTGTACGTCTGGTTGGGGCGGCTAGGTATTTAAACCTTAGGACACACAGTCCCGGACACCCAGTCCTGAACACGTAGCTCAGGACACCCAGTCCTCACCGTATTCCCCTTGAGCTAAGGTCACACAGACCTCGCCCAATCACTCTGGTAAGTCTTCAAGGTAGACTCCCAAACCTTCACAGACTTCGTTCACCGGCAATCCACAATGTCTCTTGGATGCTCAGAACGCGACGCCTAACCGGCTGGAGGATGCATAGTCCTCAAGTGTAATAAGTCTTCAGATCACACAGACAAGAAGACTTAAGTGATGCCCAATTCTCTCTGGCTCTGGGTGGTTAGGGCTTTATCCTCGCAAGGAATTCTCTCTCAAAGGCTCCAAGGTGGGTTGCTCTCAAACGACAAAAGCCGTTCTCTCAATCTGAGCAGCCAACCGTTTATGGTTGTGGGGGGTGGGCTATTTATAGCCACTTGGCAACCCGACCTGATTTGTCCGAAATGACCCTGGGTCGCTAAGGAACTGACACGTGTTCCAACGGTCAGATTTCAAACTCACACGGCAACTTTACTTGGGCTACAAGCAAAGATGACTTGTCTGACTCTGGACAAGATTCGCTCTCATAGTCTTCACTCGAAGACATAGGTTTTTGGTTAGGCATCACTTCAGTCAGTCTGACTGGTTCTCTTGGACCCCACTTAACAGTATGGTGGTTCCTATGACTCAACACAAAAGAAAAAGAACTATGAAGGATCTAAGTCTTCGAGCTCCATAGGCTTCATGTGGTGTCTTCTCTTGTCATAGTCTTCAATGTGAATATCTTCATATACCACCTTTGACTTCAATGTCTTCATACATTTTTAGGGGTCATCTCTGGTAGGAAAACCGAATCAATGAGGGACTTCTACCTGTGTTATCCTGCAATTCTCACAAACACATTAGTCCCTCAACTAGGTTTGTCGTCAATACTCCAAAACCAACTAGGGGTGGCACTAGATGCACTTACACTTTGACGCGCCAGGTAGGGGGTCACTTGTGTGAACCCGAGAGCGTGAACAGCGCGTCATCTTCACCGCCTTTTTCATCATCGACGGCTCCATCGAATATGGCGCCCAAGAAGAAGTCCGGTGTCGCAGCTCACCCGTCCATCTTGAAGGCCCCGCGGCCCGTGGCCGTCGATGCTGTCGGAAATGCGGATGCGCATGAGGACGTGGCCGCTGCAGGGGACGTGGTCGGCGCAGACGGCATTGTCCCCACCTCCCCTGTGGCCGAAGCAGGAGCGGGAGGTACCGAACAAGGACAACATCAACAACATCCACTACAAAAAAGACAAATCCGTGAGATTTTGGGGCGAACGAATTTTTTTTGTCATGCTTATGACACTTCTATGACGATAATTGTGACAAAACCCGGTATCATCATAGATGTGGTGGGCTCCAACTTCTATGACAAAAAATCATGACAAAAAATGGGCTTTTCGTCCTGGGTGGGCCGGAGACGCAGCTACATGACATTATTTGGGCCGTCCATGACGGAAAAAACAGTGGTAGAAGCGCAGGCGAGGAAAATATCGGTGAGTTCCCGGTTATGGTGGGTGGTCGGTGGCCGAGCGATGCGCGTTTCTCTCGTACATGTACGCACGTGGGTGCGAGGCATTGGGCTCAAACTGAACCCAAGCGATGCGTTCGCGTACTAAACCCGAGCGATAGCACTGCAGGCTACGCGTTACTGAACCCGAGCGATCGATCGATTTGGATGTTAACTGAACCCGAGCGATCAATCGATTTGGATGTTAACTGAACCCGATCAAGCGATTCCTTCGCTACTGCTGCTAACTAAAGCCGATCGAACCTTGCTGCCTCCTTGCCTTGATGAACAGTGAGTGTTGTTGGGGGGATTTGGATGAACAGTT
>NC_041380.1:162350166-162351253 GCF_002162155.2 Triticum dicoccoides | reverse complement strand
GAGCCAGTTGGGGGTGGATGAACAGGACCCCGTGGAGGGCTGGTTGAACAGTAGCTAGTGGAGGGCTGGATGAATAGTAGCCCGTGGAGGGGTGGTTGAACAGGACCCCGTGAAGAGGGCTGGTTGAACAGTAGCCGGTGGAGGAGCAGTGGAGGCTGAATGAACAGGAGCCCGTGGATGAACAGTCGCAAGTGGAGGCTGGAGGAGGTCGACGGTGGGTGAACAGTATCCCATGGAGGCTGGAGGAGGTCGATGATGGAGATGAACAGTATCCCGTGGAGTCTCGTTTGGCGGTACGCCACACCCCTCCCGATGAACAGGACCCCCGTTTTGACTATAGCGCTCCAGCAAAAGTCCATTTCCTCCGTTTTGCAATACGCCACAACCCTCCCGATCAACAGGACCCCGTTTCAACCGTAGGAGGTCCAAGAGAAGTCTGTTTCCTCCGTTTTGCGGTATGCCAGTGTAACACCACGGATGTAACTTTCCATATTTGTAACTCCAACTCTTGCCATTTCCGGCTATGTGATATAATATTTCCTTCGTGGTTGGATTTTTTCTTCATTTTTCATTTTGTTTATGTCATGCATTTCATCTCATGTCATCATGTGCATCTCATTTGCATTCGTGTTCATCTCATGCATCCGGTCATTTTCCCCATTGTCCGTTTCACAATCCGACACTTCCACATGCACCTGTTGCACCCCTCTAATCTCGTTTCGTGAGCAGGAGAAGAACGTTCTTAGAATGGGTCGATATTTTTCGAGTGGCGCTGGTACATCACCGGTAGGCCACCTGTCAAATTTCATTCCATTTGGAGGTCGTTTGATGCCCCAATGGTTAACCGGGTAACCGCAAAAGCCCCTCTCTTGTTGCAGCCCAACACCCCTCCAAAACAGCCCACTAGCCCACCTAAACCCCCTCCATGCTCTCCGTCGTTGGATCACAATCGTGTGGGGAAAACTAAACCTAATTGGACACTCCTAGCTCCCATACCTATAAATATGCCCCCCTTCCTCTAAATCCGGGTAGAAACCCTAGATCCCTCTCCCCCGCACCGCCAGATGTGTCTGCCGCTGCCAGACAC
>NC_041380.1:162286980-162350033 GCF_002162155.2 Triticum dicoccoides | reverse complement strand
CGATGCCGCCACCCATCGCCGCTGACTGCCGCCGCCACAGCGCCGCCCCGCCGCCCAACGCGCCGGCGACCACCGCCCCGCGCTGCCCTCGCCCTGATCCGGTCGAGGTCGACCCCGGCGACCGCCCCGCTCCACTTCAGCGACCACCGCAGCTCCGGCCATTGTCCCCGCAGTTCCGGCCGCTGTCTACCTCGACTCTGGTGAGTTTCCCGGCAAACTTCGTGAGCCGCGCCGAAACCCTAGATCCGGATCCAAAGGTTGCTCTCGTTTTTCTTCAAGTCCCTAACATTTTTGTGCCCTGTTCATCATGTCATCTCTCCATGCTCATAACTCCGTTTTGCGCATATGATATATCAAAAATGTTCGTCTCGTGATTATCTTCCTGTTAGTGTCATTTGAATGCATGTTTGTGTCCATATTGATCCCCTAAACCTCGTTGCAAAAGTGCTATATGATGTTGTCTGCTGGAATTTGACAGAACTTGATGATTTGTCATTTTTGTTGAATTTTGTATGTGCGTCCTATCAGCATGATGTCTACATGTTTTATGAGCTCCATCATGCCATCTTTACAGGGTGCAAACCTTGTATTTTTATGAGCTATGTGGTGACTAGCACAAGCATGAAAAGTAGGCTTCATAATGTTGCTGATTTACATTTTGATGCTATGTAAACTTGTTCCTACCATGAGATCCATGCACATTTTGAGATAGTTCAGTAAGCATGTTCTGAAGATGTGGTGTTGCTCTATCCATTCATGCCTCTGGTTGCAATTATGAAGTATTGTAGCATGTCATTTCCATGCTCTACGTTTTCTAAATATTGTTCCTGGCAGATTGTTATCATGAAATTCAACTTTGCCATGATTGTTGCTAGTGATACTTGTACCCTATGAACTTGATCTTGCCATGCTTAGCTTCTTGAATATGTCTACTTCATGTTAGTTACATTTTTATGCCATGAAATGCTTTGTGGTGAGTGGTTTGAGCTTGTAAAGTTGCTATCATGAATCTGTTCCTGCCATGCTTTATTTTTCTTCTAAGTTTGAAACTATTCATATAACTTGCCATGTTTGCATGGGTGCCACATCATTTTCTATGCATCTTTGGTTAAAGTTTAGCAAGGAAGTATTGTTCTATGTCTTTAGTACTATCATGCCATGCCTTTGTTTGCCACGATATGTTCTTGTAGAATGTTGTTTGCTAGCTCCAAACATTGCTATATGCTGCTGTTTTGCCATGTTTAGTATTTTCTCAAAGTCTGTGAATCTGTTATCATTTGCATTTTTGCCATGCTATCTTGAGCTTGTTCTAGTGAGTTCTAGCAGGAGCTCATTGTTCATGATTTGTAGAGCTTTATGTGTACTTTATGTTCATGTGCTTTGTTGTTATGTTGGAGTGCTATACATAGTTTCTTGTTGCATTCTATGTGCTATGGTGTTGTTAATCGTAGATTTACATCCTTGTTTTGCTTGACATTTGCAAACCGCGCATCCGTTTCCGGTGATCTTTGACCGAAATCATCCCATCTTTCCAGCGACATACTTGTTTTTACAAGTTAATGCCTTGATCATTCTTTTCCTTCTGGAGTACCCATATGCATTGCGCATCATATCTTGCATTCCATGCCATGTCTTGCATCATGTTGCTTGTGCATTGCACTGTGATTGATTGTTGTTCCGTTGCTTGTGTTCTTGCTTTGGGTAGAGCCGGGAGACGAGTTCGTGAATGAGGAACCTGTTGAGTACGCTAACGAGGAGCAAGCTTTCTACAACTCTGAGAACTTTGCAGGCAAGATGACCATTACCCTCGATATCACTTCTATCTTTGCCTGCTAGTTGTTCGTTCTATCACTATGCTGCACTGCCTACCACTTGTTTATCATGCCTCCCATATTGCCATGTCAAGCCTCTAACCCACCTTCCTAGAAAACCGTCGTTTGGCTAAGTTACCACTTTTGCTCAGCCCCTCTTATAGCGTTGCTAGTTGCAGGTGCAGAGCAGGTTGTTCCATGTTGGAACATGGATATGTTGGGATATCAAAATATCTCTTATTTGGGATTTGTCGGCACATCGGGAGGTCTTGCTAGTTTTGTTTTACCATTGTCGAAATATCTTGTAACTGGGATTCCGAGACTGATCGGGTCTTTCCGGGAGAAGGAATATCCTTCATTGATCGTGAGATCTTGTGATGGGCTAAGTTGGGACACCCCTGCAGGGTATAAACTTTCAAGAGCCGTGCCCGCGATTATGTGGCAGATGGGAATTTGTTAATATCCGGTTGTAGAGAACTTGACACTGGACTTAATTAAAATGAATCAACCGCGTGTGTAGCCGTGATGGTCTCTTTTCGGCAGAGTCCGGGAGGTGAACACGGTTTGGGTTATGTTTGGACGAAGTAGCTTCAGTATCACTTCTTGATCACTTCTAGCTTCACGACCATTCTGTAGCTTCCCATCTTACTCTTATTTGATTATGGTATCCACCATTTTTTCTTAGCGCTTGCTGCAACTCGACCTCATTACCTCATCCTACCCATAAGCTTAAATAGTCTTGATCTCGCGGGTTTTGAGATTGCTGAGTCCTCGTGACTCACAGATAGTACCAAAATAGTTGCAGGTGTCGATGATGCTAGTGCAGGTGATGCTACCGAACTCAACTGGGAGTTCGACGAGGACCTTGGTCGCTACTATGTTACGTTTCCTGATGATCAGTTGGAGCCCAGTTGGGACGATCGGGGATCTAGAATTTGGGGTTTATCTTCTTTTCATTTGGATTTTACCGTAGTCGGTCTATATGTGTATTTTGGATGATGTATGACTTATTTAAGTATTTGTGTGACATGGCGATTATAAGCCAACTCTCTTTATCCCTTTCTTGTTCATTACATGGGGTTGTGTGAAGATGACCCTTCTTGCGACAAAACTACTATGCGGTTATGCCTCTAAGTCATGCCTCGACACGTGGGCGATATAGCCGCATCATGGGTGTTACAGCCAGACCCCTCCCGATGAACATGATCCCATTTTGACCATGGCCGATCGAACATAAGGCCGTTTCCTCCATTTTGCGGTACGCCAGGCTTCGTTTCGATCGGTTGTTCCGTCCAAGCCGGTTGGCTCCCAATGAACATGATGCATTCAGACCCAGTCGGTTGCCTCCCGATGAACAGGACGCTGTTTCTCCGTTCCGACCTAGCCAGTTCTCTGCCCGATGAACAGGATGCCATTGCTGCCATCCGTATATATATGCACGAGTACGCGCTCGAGACGCCACCCATATGTACATACGTGGCCGTATTTTTTGCCTTGTGGTTGTACGTACATGTACATGACTTAGACAGGACTACGTGAACTGCTATGTCGGGTGCTCAACAACGACATGTGCTGCTACTTACTCGTCCACGGTTCATACTTGCCGAGAGACCGATCGACCAGTATGTACGTACACATTCGCGACCAGATAGACAACGCTACGTACGCTTTGACCGGGTGGGTCCTAGCGATCAGGGAGGATAAGGACACACTTCCTTGCGTGCGAAGATATAGCTGCTCGGTCGCAGCTGTCAGGGGGAGGAATCATTTTTATTTTGCGAGTAATAAGGAGGCACTTCCTTGTGTTCGAACATGTAGCTGGTGGGTCCAACTGTCAGCCTCACCGCCTAAAGTTCTCTTCCGATGGTTGTCCTCCGTTGACCATGTTGACCATGCCGCACCGAGAGCACCAAGGCGGCGGACGACGGCGGTGCCTAGGAAGGGAACGACGCGGAGGCGGGGAAGACGCGGCAGTGGATGCCCACGCGGAGGGGAGTATGTGGGTTGACTGCTTCGGCTGTGGTGTGAGGCTGCCGTCGCCGGAGAATAACATGAGGTGTGGGTGAGTATAGAGGGATGGCATGGCCAGCGGTGGCAGCACAGCCCGACACGGGAGGCAGGAGCAGGCGGCATGGCCGGCGCTGGTTTGGGCAGCTAGAGCAAGAAGACCAGAGGTTGAAGGAGCACGACGGCCGTTGGATGGACATCCTACGGTCACTGCAGCTAGAATCATTTATATTGACTAAGCTGACAAAGCCCATGGTACGCGTCAACTTAGTAGGCCCACAGGTCAGCCTCCGAAATGGTGCGCCCCAGATGTCAGGGGGAGGAATTATTTTTTGGGTGGCTGAAGCAAGAATATCCGAGATTGAGGAAGAAGCACGACATCCGTTGGATGGACATCCAACGACCACTTCTGCTAGAACCGTGTGTTGACTATAAGTCGACAAAGCCTTGCATACGCGTCAACTTAGTTTTTTTAGGGGACATGTCAACTTTGTAGGCCCACAAGTGTGTGGAAGAGAACATATAGCCCATTTGCGATTTGTAAGAATGTACAACCCATTTTTTAGTTCTAATGGAATTTACT
Organism: Triticum dicoccoides; assembly: GCF_002162155.2. Classification (NCBI taxonomy): domain Eukaryota; kingdom Viridiplantae; phylum Streptophyta; class Magnoliopsida; order Poales; family Poaceae; genus Triticum; species Triticum dicoccoides. Next base: position 162,345,632 of record NC_041380.1, on the reverse strand, counting down.
ACAGCCCATTTATAGTTTGTTAAAAGTACAACCCATTTTCTAGCTAGGACAACGATTAATAATTTCAACCAACCGCTCAAAACAGAATTCAATAAAATTTCCCAAATTTTGATGGGATCCGAAATATTTTTATCCCGAAATTTCTAGTCAGATTAAAAATAATTACAAAATAAATTTGTATTACGTAAAAATCCAATGAAATATTGCGCGTGCAACAAATAATGAAATTAAAAATTTCAAAACCAAAAATAATATTTTTGAAAACTAATTACGTGTTTGGTGCATTTTTATAATTACTGCCCAGTTTATATAATTACATCCCATTTATTATTTCTTAAAGCCCATTTTTTTGTTAAGCCTAATGCATCCCTCCTATGAAAGATTTGTAGCCCAGCGGGGCGGAGAATAACAAGTTGACCTTGCCTGGGTATTCCTCAAAAAAAAAGTATAGCTGGGCTAGCCATTTTCAGCTTGAAAAAAATTAATATCTAGGCTGGATATCTGTCCTGGGCTAGACAGGCCACATCCCGTCCAGTTAATACCCTGCTCTCCTCTGAAGAACAACAAAAACATCGCTAAAGAAAAACTCAAAAACACAAATACTGCTCAAGATGCTTGGTCCCAGCTATCGGCTGCTCCTTGTGCAATTCTCTCGTTTATTGAATACATATGGTGACAATGGTGTGGGATCGTGATGTCAGGAAACCATGAGGAAGCAAAAAAAATTATAGTTGTATATAATAAGGAGGCACTTGTGTACGTGTGGCTATGGCCCTGGTGGGTCCCCACTGTCATCCTCTCCAAGTAAAGTCATCTCCTCATTCCTCATGTCTGTTGATCATGTTGACAACGCGAGACGGCGGCACCACGACGAGCGCAACAACTTGAAGGACGACGGAGAGGGCCTCGCGGGCCCTATGGATTGTCTGATACATCGCCCACTGCTCATTCACGAAGCCAGGTTCATAGGGCCACATGTCTGTGAAGACATTGTCGTTCGCTTGTTCGGTGGTGCTCGTTGAGGAGACGGAGGTTGCAGCATAGGTCCTCTTGCGCTGGTAGCTCTTCCGCCATTAGGGCGTCGAAGTGCGGCCGCACCTGCTCTATGGTGAACACGGCATGAACCGGCTTGGACAGTGGCACCGGCTCCTGGTCGGAAGCTACGTCCATCGTCTGATTGTCGTCGCTCAGCTCGGCGAGCTCGCTGGTGAGCCAGCATGTCCGACTGCTGGACTCACCCGCTGCCAAGCACGAGTCTGACTGTCCTGGCCCACCCAGACCGCCTCCCTCGCCCGCGCGCGCTTTCTGCCCAAAATGATCAGCTCTGCCCGCGCCGCTTACCGGCGCAGGCGATTGCTCCGCGTTCAAATGACAAAAGTGTCGTCCGTCCGTCTGTCTGCCGCCCACATTAATGATACGCGGTTGCCGAGGCAGCTACTCTGGCGCCACTCGTGTGTCCCTCTGCCGCCCACCATTGCTACATAAATTGTTGCGTGGGCCATAGCCGCAGTCATCCGCCTCTGTTCCCTTTCTCCTGTCCACACCACTACTGCCCACCATGGCTTCGTCACACTCCAGTGCTCTTTGGGATGGGCAGACGATAGACCACAAGGAGATGGCAGCCATTGCTGCCGACTAGCTGGCCGATAGGTAATTCCTACTCATCCTCAAGTAGGTAAATGATAAAAAAGATAATTTTTTATGTGGAATGCTACCTAGCATAATCTTGATCATGTATCTAATCATGGCATGAATATTAAGATACGAGTGATTCAAAGCAATAGTCTATCATTTGACATAAAAACAATAATACTTCAAACCTACTAATAAAGCAATCATGTGTTTTCAAAATAACAAGGCCAAAGAAAGTTATCCCTACAAAATCATATAGTCTGGCTATGCTCCATCTTCACCACACAAAATATTCACATCATGCACAACCCCAATGACAAGCCAAGCAATTGTTTCATACTTTTGACGTTCTCAAACCTTTTCAACTTTCACGCAATACATGAGTGTGAGCCATGTACATAGCACTATAGGTGGGATAGAATGGTGGTTGTGGAGAAGACAAAAAGGAGAAGATAGTCTCACATCAACTAGGCGTATCAACGGGCTATGAAGATGCCCATCAATAGATATCAATGTGAGTGAGTAGGGATTGCCATGCATCGGATGCACTAGAGCTATAAGTGTATGAAGGCTCCAACTGAAACTAAGTGGGTGTGCATCCAACTTGCTTGCTCATGAAGACCTCGGGCATTTGAAAAAGCCCATCATCGGAATATACAAGCCAAGTTCTATAATGAAAATTCCCACTAGTATATGAAAGTGATAACTCAAGAGACTCTCTATATGAAGAACATGGTGCTACTTTGAAGCGCAAGTGTGGTAAAAGGATATTAACATTGCCCCTTCTCTCTTTTTTTGGCGGGCTTCTTTGCCCCCCCTTTTTTTATTTAGGCTTCTTTGGCCTCTCTTTTTTTGGCGGGCAATGCTCTAATAATGATGATCATCACACTTTTATTTACTTACAACTCAATATTACAACTCGATATCTAGAACAAAGATATGACTCTATATGAATGCCTCCGGCGGTGTACCGGGATGTGCAATGATCTAGCGTAGCAATGACATCAAAAAATGGACAAGCCATGAAAACATCATGCTAGCTATCTTACGATCCTGCAAAGCAATATGACAATAAATGCTCAGTCATGTATATGATGATGATGGAAGTTGCATGGCAATATATCTCGGAATGGCTATGGAAATGCCATGATAGGTAGGTATGGTGCCTGTTTTGAGGAAGATATAAGGAGGCTTATGTGTGACAGAGTGTATCATATCACGGGGTTTGGATGCACCAGCGAAGTTTGCACCAACTCTCGAGATGAGAAAGGGCAATGCATGGTACCGAAGAGGCTAGCAATGATGGAAGGGTGAGAGTGAGTATAATCCATGGACTCAACATTAGTCATAAAGAACTCATATACTTATTGCAATAGTTTATTAGCCCTCGAAGCAAAGTACTACTACGCATGCCCCTTGGGGGATAGATTGGTAGGAAAAGACCATCGCTCGTCCCTGACCGCCACACAAAAGGAAGACAATCAATCAATAAATCATGCTCCGACTTCATTACATAACAGTTCACTATACATGCATGCTACGGGAATCACAAACCTCAACACAAGTATTTCTACTAATCCACAACTACCCACTAGCAAGACTCTAATATCACCATCTTTATATCGCAAAACTATTGCAAGGAATCAAACATATCATATGCAGTGATCTACAAGTTTTATGTAGGATTTTATGACTAACCATGTGAATGACCAATTCCTGTCATCTCTCTAAATAGATATAAGTGAAGGAAGAGAGTTTAAATCTTTCTATAAAAGATATGCCCACACTCTAACAAATATAAGTGAAGCAAAAGAGCATTCTACAAATGGCACTTTTCTATGTAAAGAGAAACAGGCAATCCAAACTTCAAATGATATAAGCGAAACACATGAAGCATTCTATAAAGCCATACTCAAAAGATATAAGTGAAGTGCAAAGAGCATTCTATAAATCAACCAAGGACTATCTTATACCAGCATGGTGCATAAAATAAAAATGAAAACTAATGCAAAAAGACGCTCCAAGATTGCACATATCGCATGAATGAAACGAATCCGAAAACACACCGATACTTGTTGAAGAAAGAGGGGATGCCTTCCGGGGCATCCCCAAGATTAGACGCTTGAGTCTCCTTGAGTATTTACTTGGGGTGCCTTGGGAATCCCCAATCTTGAGCTCTTGCCTCTCTTCCTTCTTCTCACATCGAGACCTTCTCGATCATCGAACACTTCATCCACAGAAAACTTCAACAGAAAACTCGGTAAGATCTATTAGTATAATAAAGCAAACACTACTCTAAGTACTGTTGAAACCAATTCATATTTTGTTTTTGCATTGTATATATTGTAGTATAACTTTTTCATGGCTTAATCCACTGATATAAATCGATAGTTTCATCAAAACAAGCAAACTATGCATAAAAAACAGAATCTGTCTAAAACAGAACAGTCTGTAATAATATGAACATTCACCATACTTCTGTTACTTGAAAAATTATTCCAAAATTACGAAATATAAACAATTTGCATAGAAAGACACTGCAAAAAGAATCAGAACCATTTGATGTTCCAGTAAAAAAATGTAAAATCGCGCACTACAGCCAAAGTTTCTGTCCTGCATCGTACAAACCAACAAGCATTGTAAACATCCTAAAGGCAAACCTTGGCACATTATTTTTATAATACAACGGAATTGTACAAGGAGGTAATTATTTTTGTTGAAAAGTTTCTGTAATCAAGATTCACAAAGTTTCCGTGAGCATGAACAAAGTTCAAGGCTAGCTCCCACTTCAACAATGCTTGTCTCTCTCACTTTCACTTTCCTTTTTGAAAAAGTTTTGGGTTCCCCACTTTATTTTTGTTGTTTTTAAACTATATGAAAGCACTCAACAGAAATAAATGACTCTAAAACTTCCGGGTTGTCTCCCTGGCAGCGCTTTCTTTACAGCCATTAAGCTAGGCATATAGTGCTCAAGTAGTGAATCCACCCGGATCCCAAGGTATATCAAAGCCAATTTTAATTAACAATGATTTATAATTTAGTAGTGAGCACAAAGTAACATATATCATGTAATGACAAAGTCTAACTCTCTTCCTATGCATCGGCATGTCATAAAAGAACAATTTATGCACACATAATAAAGGCCAATGCATAGTATAAACAGTTTCTTGCAATTTTACCATGTTGGAAACATAGAGAGGTGGAGATATAGTTCCTCTCTCATAATAATTGCAAGTAGGAGCAGCAAGCTCATGCATATTATATCTATCAAAATTATCATGTGTAGTAGTAAAAGGCAACCCATCAATATAGTCCTTAATAAGCACAAACTTCTCCGATATAGTGTAGTTTGGAGAATTCAAAAAGATAATAGGACTATCATGTGTGGGTGCAATAGCAACAATTTCATGTTTAACATAAGGAACTATAGAGTTCATCTTCACAAGCATAATTCATATTGGCATCTTGGCCACAAGCATAGCAAGCATCATCAAAAAGGGATATTTCAAAAGAATCAACGAGATCATAGCAATTATCATAGCATTCATCCTTCGGTAAGCACAAAGGGAAATTAAACAATGTATGAGTTGAATTGTTACTCTCATTAGAAGGTGGGAACGGGTGATCAATCCGCTCTTCCTCCTTTTGTTCTTCGCTCTCTTCCTCATCTTTTTCATCCAATGAGCTCACAGTTTCGTCAATTTCTTCTTCCATAGATTCCTGCAAAATATTAGTCTCTTCTTGGACAGCGAAGACTTTCTCAATAAATGCATCAATGTCGGAATTGTATTCATAATTCTCATAACAATATTTAATGATAGCTAAGTTTTTAGGTCTATAAACAGCATCATAAAGATTTTCATATTCTTTGAACATAGATTCAATTTCATAAGCACCCATAAAAGCAACAAATTCTTCTATTTGTTCCACATCATAGTAGTCATATATACCTCTAGCATAAGAAGCCAAGGTTTTATCATCATTAAATTCGCATGAAAAGGGAAGGTGTGGAGCCTTCATCCTAGAGCAACAAGTATAATCATATCTCAAGCATAGTTGCCTAGCATACCAATATAACATATAAATTTGATCCCATAATAGTTTCCCTTTTTGAGTCAAGCGATAATCCCTAAAGTATTCACGTTGATCCAACGTGTCTCCCATTACCAAATTGAATGGGGTTTTCTCTGGATTATCAAAGTAGTACATAATATCTGTCACATAACGAGCATCGAGGGTTTTAGGAGGTTCCTCATCTCCATGAGCAGCAAGTACACCTATTTTTTTGGTATTTCGTGTTCCATATCCATAATTAAAGATAAAGAACAACTAAGAACAACAAATAAAAATTACTTAGTGATAAAGCAAACAAGCACACACAAGAATATTCACCCCACGCTATTGCTCCCCGGCAACGGTGCCAGAAAAAGGTCTTGATAACCCACAAGTATAGGGGATCAATTGTAGCCTCTTTTGATAAGTAAGTGTGTCGAACCCAGCGAGGAGCTAAACATAGAACAAATATTCCCTCAAGTTCTATCGACCACCGATACAACTCTACGCACGCTTGACGTTCGCTTTACCTAGAACAAGTATGAAACTAGAAGTACTTTGTAGGTGTTGTTGGATAGGTTTCCAAGATAATAAAAGCACCTAAATAAAAGCTAGGGGCTGTTTAGATAAAGAAATAACTAAGTTAGTTTTAGTAAAGAGCTTGTTGTTACGAGAAAGTTATTTGTCCCTAGGCAATGATAACTAGACCGGTAATCATTATTGCAATTTTATTTGAGGGAGAGGCATAAGCTAACATACTTTCTCTCCTTGGATCATATGCACTTATGATTGGAACTCTAGCAAGCGTCCGCAACTACTAAAGATCATTAAGGTAAAACCCAACCAGAGCATTAAAGCATCAAGTCCTCTTTATCCCATACACAAACAACCTACTTACTCGGGTCTGTGCTTCGGTCACTCACGCCACCCACCATAAGCAAATCATGAACATATTGCAAACCCTACAATGGGAATCCCTCACGCTTACGCAACACGGAGATCACCATAGGACATCACCAATAATAAAACATGCAACTCAAACCAATCTTGATCATCAAATAGCCGATAGGACAAAACAGATCTACTCAAACATCATAGGATAGCCATACATCATTGGGAAATAATATATAGTGTTGAGCACCATGTTTATGTAGAGATTACAGCGGGTAAGAGCACTACAAAAAAATACACTTCCGTGATGATACGTGTTTGTCACAGTAGGTCGCGTTTTTTGTCATGCATGTACATCCATGACAATTTTATGACAGAATCAAGATAGTCATACTTGTGCTGTCGTAGAAGTGTTCCATGACATTACCAAAATTATCATCACGGAAGTGTCCACTTCCATGATGATAAATCGTGCCTCACAGAAGTGCTTTCATCAAGGGTGACCGACACGTGGCATCCACTTTAACGGAACGCTGTTAAGCTATCGGGTCGGATTTTGGATCCGATAACCCGTTAACAGTCCTGACCAATGGGAAATTTCCACGTGTAAAATTCTGATTGGTCGAAGGAAACACGTGTTGCCTCACCATTGGGACAGATGTCATCCACTGATTGGACAGGAGGCGCCTATGATAGGGGTTGACATGTGGCACGACCCAATAGTGGCCCATTCCCGTGAAAAAGGCCGGCCCAGTAAAAATTAGCAGGCCGGCCCATATAAGGCCTACTTGTGTCAGGTCCATTTAAGCCCATGGCCCATACGAGATGTGCCAATTCGGCCCGTCAACGGCCCGTTAAAGATTTGATACCATTGCAGCCCATCGACAGTTCGAGCCCGTTAACAGCCCGCTATATATTTGGGCTCAATATCGGCCCGATGAGATTTCGGCCTGTTAACGGTCCATTTAATGGATGGGCCAATTTTCAGGATGTACATCTTTCGGCCTTTTAGCGACCCATTTAAATGTTGGGCTAATTTCCGGCCCGGTGTGTCTTTCAGCCTGTTGACGGCCCATAAATCTGATGGGCCATTTGTAGTCGGACCTGAGTTTCGGCCTTTTAGCAGCCCATTTAAGTGTTGGGCCAATTTCTGGCCTGGTTACACTTTCAGCCTGTTGACGGCCCATAAATTAGTTGGGCCATTTGTAGTCGGACCTGAGTTTTGGCCTTTTAGCGACCCATTTAAGTGTTGGGCCAATTCCCGGTCCTATGTGCCTTTCGGCCTGTTAACGGACCATAAATGAGTTGGGCCATTTGTAGTCGGACCTTAGTTTTGGCCTTTTAACGGCCCATGCCCTTCATGGTCCAATACCAGCCCGGTTTCTCTTTAGGCCTGCTAAAGGCCCACAACACAGTGGGCCGTTTACAATACGACCTGACTTTCGGCCTCTTAGTGGCCCATGCTCTTCATGGTCCAGTACAAGCCCGCTGTCTCTTTCGGCCTGCTAAAGGCCTATAGTATAGTTGGGCCATATGTAGCCCAAACTTAGTAACGGCCTGTTAATGACCCGGGAGGTAAGAGGGCTGACCATTAACTTTCGGCCTAGTAACGGCCCATTAACTTAATGGGCCCACTAAAGTTTGTTCATGTCTTTAGGCCAAATTTGATAATTTGAGCCCATTACGACGAGCAATTATGTATAGGACCAAAACCGATCAAGCAAAGGTACGGCATATAGGGAATAACGTTGCACATCCAGCATATATTACAGGAAATTACATCCACTGGGCAATCAAAGATTGATGTCAGTGCAAATAAATGAGCAGAACCTAACCATCTACAACGTCACAATCTGCAACCTCAGCACAGATGACACCCATAAGCATGTGGGCAAGTTCTTGCTGCTTTGCTACACTGTCAGTGAAAACATTGATCAGTTGTTGTGTCGCACAACTCTGCACCTCTAATTCATCCACCATTTCCATCATTGCTTCAGCCATTAATTGGTTCACAAACATACATTTATTCCGTTGCATTCGAGACAGAGGATACTGAACAGATTCGGATGGCGATTTTGGCAGGCTTGTATTATTGATAGTGGAGAGTGTCTCGACCACTGCATCATAACATAAATTAGGACGGGAACCAAACAGATTAATCATGAGTTATTGCCAAACTACCTGGCCTAGATTTACTAGAAAGAAACAATGGGGTTGCCTTGCTGTTTTCAGAGTTTGTCTTCTTATCTTCAGCAGCCTGCACAAAATTAACACACTAGCATTGCTATCATTGGCCAAGTCAGATAATAGGAAAGCAACATTGACACAACGAACGTTTGGGCAACTAGCCTACACAAAATTAACACAATATGGCACAACTATCATCAACCAGGTAAGGTAGTACGAAAGCAACATTGACACAATGAATGAATGGGCAACCAGAGAAGCACTACAATTCAGTAATGTGCGTGATATGAGATAGTACATTCATGCAGCTCAGTATGCAAAACTACCAGGCAGTTTTCCTTACAAAAATCAACATTGGCTCCTTTAACATTTTGCTACAACTAAGTTTAGATCAGATAAAGGTTAGATTCATGCCGATTAACAAAATACATGCTGATGTAAAAATATAGTGATATACAACAGGTACTTACATCAGCATTGGAGCACAGAGAATTCCCGCAAGATATTTTCCTCGAATATGATCCCAATGGAGGAAGTCTTGTATCGTCTAACCTTATTTTCTAAAAGAGAGATGGGTAAGAAACATGTAGAAGATATGATCAGAATGCTATAAAATTTCATGATGCGAGGATACGCACGCGCTTCTTAGAATGGAGTTGACATTCTTTTGCTGGACTAGAGCGGACTAGTTCTTTGGCCACTGGAATCTACTTATCATCAGTGGGAGTTGGGTTTCTCTATGCTGGAGCAGTATCTATGAATAATGGAGTTCGTTTATTATCTCCTGGCGTTTGGATCTTTTGCAAAGGCCTTGTTTGTAACCCTTCAGATTCTAACATAGTCGTCTTCCCCTTGCATGCCTTCTATAGAAGAATGGTGCTTTAATTATAAAACATGCGACAACAGAGAGATGGAATAGGTACTAAAGAATAGAAAGGCATGACATATTGACATGTATTCCCTCCATCCAGAAAAAATGGATGGGTCTAGGCGTATTTCAGTTCTAGATACACCCTTATTTATCCATTTCGGCAACATGTAATCCAGACGGAGGGAGTATGGTGGAAGAGCTAGGGATACGACAGGACAACACAGCAAAAAAACACTAGTTGAATGTAAAACTGTATGCTAGCGGAATACGTACAGAAATAACTAAGGCAACATACACGTGTATGATTGGGAAAATAAGATGGCATTGCAATAGAGCACTAGAACAACACTTCAATGTAAAAACATGGTATGGTAGACAAATGAAGTACATACTGATGAATAACAATGCATAAGATATTCAGAAGCATGATTTCCAAATTAAGCAGATGGCATTGCGATAGAGTAGAATGATAGTACTTGAATTTGAAAACATGTTATCATGAATGGAATAGGTACTGAAAAACAGGAAGGCATGACATATTTACATGCATGATCATCATGCTAAGCACATGGCATTCCAATAGAGTAGATACCCTCCAGGACATTATATGCATGTTGTACCCATATCACAAGCCAAGTTAGAGCAAGGACCTTGTGGGGTGAAGAGGATTCATCATCTTTCTGTAAGTCTTCTGAAGAACTGCCTTTACATGTTCCATCATATTGGGTATCATTGACATCAAGTTTACTGGCCTTTACATTGCTTCGTGAGGTTCTTGTGGATATATCAGTGTGTGCAATTATATCTGACATGCATGGAAGACAACTAGTAGTTAGATTTATGTAATGAGTGCCTGTAGGAGACGACATAAATAGTAGGACTGGGGTTAACTAGCAGCAACAGGTCTCATAAACTAAAGGGAGAACACAGATGAAAGCTACAGAGTATGTATCGTTTGTACTTAAGATTAACTAGATGGCACACAAAAGTATTAAAGAACAACATAGGTAATACTAGAAGTGGTATAATACTATAATCACCAGCCTATGGGATAGCATTGGCTGATAGATGATAACTATGGAACAACGTTACCTAAAGAACAAGTATCTTAGCTGAACTATGGAACAACGTTAGAGATCAGCATGAATATCCAATGAAATGTGATGATCTATTTTCCATGCTTAGATGAATAACAAAGCCATAAATGTTGCACACAAGTAAGATGAGGGTACAACCTATCTGGCTGCCATCCGTAGGAGTGAGCATCATGTGCTGACTTGTTGATGGCCCTGCAGTTGTTGTGGCTGTCCATGTCGGGCACGCGCATTCGATGCAGGGAACTGTTGAGTGGGGACTATAGCTCCCTTCTGGTGTATGCTTCCCTTGTTGGAGCATCTGCGGTGAGTCGGAAGACGGTGTGTCTGAAGATGCAGATAACGCATAATGTTAAGAACGACATATCTCTTTGATCAGAAGAAATACACTAAGAGATCAACAGCAAGGTACGAGAGTGGTCACACGTTTGTTGACTTAAGACTAAATTGGGGTCACACGATTTTATTTTATTTTGGTATTGTTCGATCTACGCCGGATGGCTGGCCGTCTTGTGCCTCCCGGCTGACACTGTTTGGAATCTTCCCCGAAGAGCCAGTGACCAACGACAGAGCATCCTGCCTCCGCCGTCCGTGGCCCCGGCCAAAACCCCGCTCCCTGCCCCACCGCACTGCCGTGGTTGCGCCGCCCCTGGGCCAATCCACAAAGACTCCCTGTCATCCAGATCCGGCGGTGGTAGTACCTTCAACCCACGCAACTCTAAAAGATAGCCATCTAAGCGCTACTTCCGTGGTGAACTTGCGGCCCCGCACCCTTACGTTAGACACCAGCCAACCGGCAGCCTAGGAGCTCCACCGCCTCGAGGGGTGCTGCTTCCCATTGGGAATCAATTGGCCCAGAATAAAAATCCAGACAACTGACGCATAAATAAAGTAATTTGAGATGAGGGTGCGACCTATCTGGCGGCATGGTGAAGTTGGCGGGTCCAGCTGCCGAGTCGGTGAGGCCGGTGCGGTTGCGGTGGTGACCGGCGGGAGGGAAAGAGCGATGTCGCGACGGTCGACGGCTACGCGGAAGCAGCGCCAGGACTCTAGACAGATCAGAAGTTGGAGCCGCTCTAGCGCCATGAACAACAGCGGGGGTGAATGGGCTCCGGTACGGTTCACGCGGCCATCGTCGAGGCAGCACCAGCATCACGGAGTAAGAGGCACACGGCCCAGTGCACGACGGCAAATGGACAGCGTCTCCGGCATTAGGGAGGAGGGCGGCTGTGAAATTGGTGCGGTGGGGGTGCCATGGAGGTGGGGCTGAGGTTTCGCGGCTTGGGAGAAGGGAGCTTCCCGGGGAGAAGGTGATTTGGCGCCCACGAGGTATGAATGGGGGCGGGCGGGCGAGAATTGGGAGGGGAGTGGAACCATGTCTTACGGACGCATTTATCTGAAATGTGAGGGGGGGTTACAATTCTACCCTTTCCTATAGGATTCTTGGCTTGGGTCTATGTACTGAGGTCGGGGATAGTAGAGTAACTTTGCTTCTCCACAAATAGTGGGCGGGAGCGATTTCGGGCGAGGAGGGCGTGTTTTGAACTATAGTGGGCGCGAGCGATTTCAGGTGAGGAGAGCGTGTTTTGAAATAGTTGGCGCGAGCTATTTCGGGCGAGGAGAGCGTGTTTTGCCGACCATGGTTTATGAATTATTCGGCACATGTCATTTCGGACAAGGAGAAGGCGTGCTTGGATGAAGTTACGAACCTACCCTTGATGTACAACGGGCCAATTGATACGTGTCCCACATAGGACGGTAATTTCGCATCTCCCATTTATTTTCTCGGGCGAATTCCACTGAGCAGAGAGGATGTTTAATGGTTCGTTCAAATTTTGGGATAACGAGCATCCACGTCTACCTTACCAAGTCGATTCGGATCAAATTTTGAAATATTAGCTTGCCACTTCTTTTTTAGATGGAGAGATGATGCTCGGGAGTAATGTGTTTTTACATGCTCGTTGCTAGCGATTTACTATATGACAAATAATTGACCCACTCAAAAACACGAATCAAACCCAAAATGAAATATCTCGATTCAATGAAATAGCTCATTCCGTAGGTCAAAATAGTGAACTAAATCCAAAATTGAACACCTCAATCGAGTAGCATGTTGTACAGTATTATAGTACTCCATGAACATGTTGAAAGTCAAATTAATGAACTTGTTTGATATACGCATATATCCGTTCATGTGTGGATTGCAGAAAACATGTTCTCCAATTTAAATATTTGAATGCAAGTTTATATCGAAACATGGTTTATATCAGTCTTTGATGAATAAAACGCGACCTCCCCCTCTCCCGGACTCCTGTTCTCTGTCTCTCTCTCTCGCCGACAATCTTCAATTATGTCGCATGCATCCGACACAAAAACCTTGTTGGTCCCTCTCCCGTCCTCTCCATCTCTCTCTCTCTCTTTGTGTGTGTGGGGGGAGGGGGTCTTTCTAGTTCGCATGCATATATACACCATCTATAGGTCTCTCTTGCACACTATGTATGATACTCTAGCTAGTACAAGCTAGATATCTTGGGTGCACTCATCGTACGCACACAAATTCCTTGGCTCTTTGCCCGTAACTCTCTCACGCACCACTATGTCGTCTCGGAGCTCTTCCCCCCTCTCTCAAACTCACCATCCACCTGGGTCACACATACACATGCATATCTCACTCGCACTCGATAGGCCCATCTAAAACTCTATCTCTCCCCCTCATTCTGTCTCCATCTCACACGCGCACACACACAATCTCATGCCCAGCTAGCCAAGTATGTTGGTCTCTCACTCAATTGTAGGCACACGCAGTCCCCCCTATATGTATATGACTAGCTAATCTTAGTCTCCATCACAAACATGTGCATGGTCTATCTCGATTTCTCTCGGGTCATCTTTCTATCGCGCACGCACTCCCTCGATCTTCCACCCTTATAGTCCCCTCACGATCTCGACTGGATCTCTCTATCACAAACACACCCTCTCTCCCTCCCCATGCGTCCATGCCATCCATGTGTCCCTCTCGACCTTTGTTCCTTGTTGGCCAGACCTCTATTGGACATGTGCTACAGGGGTGTCTCTCTCCGTTGCAAACAATCACACACTAGTTATCTTCGTGTATCTCCTCGCCTCGCTTTTCCATCTCGGAGATGCATGCATGATATGTTCGCATAAGAAATGAAAAAACAGACTCTCTCTCTCTAATTTATCGTTTGTTGTCACTTTCTCTTTCACACACATACTCTTTTTGCACACTTACTCATTCTCCTTCACACGCACTTGATCTGTCTCGACTGAGGCACTCTCCTCGGTCCATAGCATATAGATTTATTGAAAAGTCAAACATCACAAAGTTTGACCATGTATGTGGAGAAAAAGAATTACATCTAGTACGACAAACATATACCATTAGATTCACCATGAGATGTAGTTTTGTATGATGTATCTTTGGTATTGTAGATATAAATAACATTTGCGTAAACCTGATCAAAGTTTCCAAAGTTTGACTTCTAAAAAATTTACACGCACTGATTATCGAGCGGATGGAATATCTCTTTCCCCCTCTCAGCTATCTGACGCACCACTCAGCCTTATCGGGGCTCCTCGATCTCTCTCAAACTTTATTGGTCAGTTTGGTTCGTGACCTGACCCTCAGGCCTTGATGGTCGGTATTGCCTGGTGTGGACGTGAGATGTAAAATATTTCTGCCTGGCCAGGCTTGTGTGGTGCTGAAGCGTTTGGTTCATGCCTGGGCCAGGCAAAGCATCAACATCCCATCAATCAATCCATGCATCAATTATTTAATGCTAATATCCATCCACATTGTTGTTAGCCTCGTGGCCACACGACCAGGCACGGCCAGGCGTTCGAAATCGGTCGCCTGGGCCAGGCTACTTGTAGTGTCTGGAGTTTAGCCAGGCTAATTAAAGTGCAAGGGAACCCAGGCCAGGTGGGCTTTCTTTTTCACAGGGTAGCAACCAAACTAGCATGCATGAAATCCAGCCACAACCCCAGGCCAGGCAAAAGATGCTCAGGACGCAAGCCAAACTGGCCTTATATCTCCCTGGTTCACACATACACATGTCTCGCTTGCGCTATACATATAGACCCATCCAACACTCTCCGCCCTTGTTCTCTCTCCATGTGCCACGCACCCCCCCTAAGTACCATAATCCCTCACTCCATCATAGGCGCAAGCATCCCCCCTCCTATGTATGATTATCTCTTACTAGCCATCAGGAACACACGTATTGTCTCCTTCCATCCATACGTCTATCTTGATATCTCTCGAGGCATCTTCCATCGCGCACACACCTTGTCACTCGATCTCCCACCCATGTAGTCCCATCACGATCTCCAGGGAATCTCTCTATGACAAACATACACTCTCTCCTCCCCATGTCTGCATTTTCTCCGTACGTCTCTCTCGACCTCTCTCCCTTGTTTGTCAGACCCCTCTTGGCCACGTCCTAGGGGTCTTGCTCTCTCGGTTCCAAACAACCACACACTATCTCCTCACCTTGCCTCCGTTGTTGAAGATGCATGTGTGATATGTTTGCATAAGATACGCACTCTTTTTCTCTACTTTTATCGTGTGTTGTCCATGTCTCTTTCACACACACACGCACACTTTTTTCACTCTCTCTCTCTCTCTCTCTAGTTAGGGACTCTGTCACGTCCATAAGCATATGGATGTTTTGAAAAGTCAAACCTCAGAAAAGTTTGACCATGTATATGTGGAGAAAAACATTTACATATGGAATGATCATTAGATTCATCACAACATGTACTTACTTCATACTATCATTTATCTTTGGTATTGTAGATATAAGTAATTTCTTTATAAACTTGGTCAAAGTTTCAAAAGTTTGACTTAAAAAAATGTTGGAACTACATTATTGAATGGAGGGAGTAGCTCTTTCTCTCTCTCTCTCTCTCTGCTATCTCTCACGGGCCTCCCCTCTCACTCGAACTCTCTATACTGACGGATTATACGCTCACTGTGTCAACGTATAGCTCCGTATATTGTTTAGTTGACCAGTCAACCAATCCACATGCTGCCTTGTCAGCTCATGTTCTGTATCTTTGTGTGCTGGCCCATGTGGCAGTTGGTGAAAATAAGTAAACTAGAGGCCCATCTGACACGCGATGAAGTAAACAAAGTTGAAACCACTCGGGGTAGCACCCCGCACGCTAGTAAATTGAGGGTGCATTGAGGAAAAACTTCTTGCGTGCGAAGGACGCACTCGTGCACAATTCACCACTACGCGACGGCATGCACAGAAGGACGCACTCGCGCACACCCAGCACACAACACACACCAGCACACGTGTACACTGGCGTCGCTGCCGGTTGAGATGGACGGCGAGGCAGCCAACAACCGGAGGCTGCTCGAGCCAAAACCGCATCCGACGAGCCTGGACTTCATCAACAGCCTGCTCGACGACATGCTGCTCGTCATCATCGGCCTCCTCCCCACAAAATCTGCCGTGCGGACCGCCCTGCTCTCCTGGCGGTGGCGCCCCCTCTGGCGCTGCGTCCCCCTCAACCTCACCGTCGATAGCTGCCTCTGCGACGGGGATTGCAAACGCATGGCCGCAGTCTCCAAGATCCTTTCATCGCACCCTGGGCCAGCCAGACGCCTTGACATCCGCATGTCGAGTACCAACTTCAAGGTCCAACCCAAGTTCGACGAGTGGTTCTTATCCCCCGCCCTAGATCAGCTCGAGGAGCTCAGCTTTGAAGCTGGACGATGTCGCTCTCTGCTGCCGTCCGCGCTCTGCCTCACACCAATGCTACACCACGCCAGCTTCAGCTCCTGCTATCTTCCCCAGATTAATGCCGTGCCCGCCCTTCATCTCCCTCAACTCAAGCAGCTCGACCTCTTCGACGTTGTCATCTCGAAGAAGGCTATGGAGCACCTGCTCCGCAGCTGTACCGCGCTCGAGTACCTTCGTCTTGAGCAGATCCACGGGTTCATTAGCCTCCACATCGCCTCGACGAATCTCCGATGGATTTATGTGTCTTGCTGGCCCCGCAACAAGACATCAATTGGGAAGAGATCACTCCAGCTGTTCCACGTTATGGTCATTGAGAATGCGCCTTTCCTTGAGAGATTGCTTGTATCGGATCTAGAAGGTCCAACGAAAATCAGGGTCATTGACGCGCCGAAATTGACGGCGTTGGTGTACTCGTCTACCAAATTCTCTGAACTCTTTATTGGATCCGTAATCGTTCGGGTACAACACTCATCTTCTTCTCCATCTTCTTGAAATTCACTTTTTTTTAATTTCTTCTTGATGTATTTACGACCGTCTTCCAGAAAATGATTCCCAGAAGCTTGACCCAGTCCATGCGCACAGTGAAGATCTTAGCACTAAAATCTATCGGCCCCAATCTGGATCAACTTGTTGGATTCCTTACATGCTTTTCGTGCACGGAGAAGCTACTCATCAAGGTGAAACTTCTTTCCTATAAGTAAACGGTAATCACAATGTAGCTCAATTTTTTCGTCATTTTCCCAAATTACGATGACAAGTGTAGTGTTCAAAACTGCATCTACGCACTGCACCGAAAGAAATGTTTTTAGTATTTTTTTCTCACGTGATCACCTGCATCGTTTTTATGCTGTACTACTATAGTAGCCTAGGCTAGTCATAGTGGAAAGTAACTTAGACTACTCCAGTAACTCTATGGTTACCCTAAGATCAAGTACTACCTCCGTCCTGGTTTACTCTTCCAATTTTGTAGTGAAAAAATATCACTAGCCAGCCAACCCTATCGTATGAGCGAATGATATTGGTACCTCTTGATGACACGGCAATCTTATGCAGCCAGCTGCTCTAATATGTTCTCTTCTTTTGCAGATAAAAAAAGACCCGAAAGTGAAAAATGTGCTGCACTATAACAATCTCATCGAATGCCTTGATCTCCATCTTACAGAAATTGATTTGATCGACTACCGAGGCAACACACCTGAGATTAAATTGTCCAGGTTCTTTGTTCTGGAGGCAAGTGCGCTCAAGGTAATGAGGTTTGGCGTTCTCTGGCGCAACAATGAATGGCGTGTTGATCACCGCAAGCGTCTAAGCCTAAATGACAAAGTCTCCGCAGAAGCTGAATTTGTTTTTGAAACATCAAGTGGCCAGGGACTCGAAAACTTATTTGCCCATTAGTGACTTGTCAGGGCGGTGGATTTTAGTTTGTACGATAATGCTGCATCCACCTAAAGTAACGAAAGTTCTTACGTAAACTTCCTAGTAATTCCCTCTTTGTAGGTGCAGCATTACTCCTAACATTTGTAATATCAGTTTGAAACTTGTAATATTATTGTGTCCTATTCATGTGTTTTCAAAATCCTGCGAATAAAACAGGTCCTGAGTTGGTGATGATGTTGTGCCTCCCGTCTTTCACCAGTAGCCGTCGGATCTAGACCTGACGCATACAAACGAAGCTTCTCCATTTTTGCAAAAAGATGCCCGCACTTGTTCCCTATTTACAAACAACTCCTTGTCTCTCACAATCAACCTTATCTCCTCCCCACCACATCTAGAAGGCCATGGAAAATCTAGCGTGATGGCCGCTGCCGGAGCCGTCCACCCCCAATCTTGGTGTTTCGTGCAATGCACGGGCATCTACACACGGGAAATTATGTCGAACAGGGCTAGTTGTAAGCAGGCTAGCTCTACAGCCATGATGATAGTGACTGCAGACGGTGAGGCTGACTATGGTATGCCGAACATGGCGCCTATACTCAGGTGTCATCTCCGGCGCAGGGTCTTGTCACTTCACTGTGAGGAGTAGCACGTAATAATTTGACCAATGGGCAGTACAATGCTAGTACTCCTACTAGTACATTGGTAGTACTACTACTAGTACTAGTAGCACCACCGTCTGGATTTAGGAGTACTACCACGTCCATCTGGATTTTAGTATTTGACTAGCAATATCTAGTAATGCATGTCACAAAAAATGTACTACTCCCTCTGTAAATAAATACATGGTGTTTTATTCCTATCGGCGAGAGAACTTAATGTTTTTTTGCTAACTAGAGTACTAATAGGATTACATGCAATGAACTAAACACTGCATGTCATGTTTGGTAGTCTCAAGTCATTGAAAGCATGCACGACCCACATCTCTCATTGGTTGATATGTCACGAAATAAGAAACAAGGAGGGAGTTAATGCACCGTGCCTAAGTATTTTGGGATTATTTGGTTTTCGTAAGGTGACTTACACAACATTTTTGTTTACATGCATTAACATTTTATTAGTTAAATCAAAGGTCAAAACTTGGTGCAAAATGCAAAGGGGACCAATAAACCAGTAAACATCAAACTTCTCTCATTTGGCCCCAACTAGAGGTCCGGTGAGATGACTATACTGCACCAGCACGGAGGGGGCGCAGCTTCATTGACTTATGACAACTGCCTTTGGGTGAATGACACGTGGGCCCAGGGGGTGGCTGGCCCACCTATCATATAGCCAAAGGCAGGTGCAGTAGAGGGCCGAGGAGTAGTATAAAATCCTACGCACCTATGCACGCTAACCAAGGGCAAGAGTGATCACTCGAATCGCAAGATCAGTTGACTAGAAGCTAAGCTAGACCCATGGAGGCGATGAGAGCGAGCATTAGCCGGCTATGCCAGATGGTCCACGACGCCGGCCTACGGCCCGGCACCGAGGAACGTCTCCAAGTAGTATTGCTTGAGGCCGCCAGGGCGAGGGGCCGCTTGGACGACAGCTTCGTCTCCTTGTTCGACGAGGTCCTCGTCGGTTTCCTCGACAAGTTCACCGTCGTCAAGAAGCTTGCGGACAACTTTGACGTAAGCCTCAAGCTGACACGCCCAGGCTCTGCGATACCCGCCACCCTCAACGGCCACTATGGTGACAACCTCTTCGACGCACTGGTGGCCCTGCGACTGCCCGTCATCGTGCCGGAGAATGTCCATCTCGAGGTCGCGCTCGCCGCGCAGCGCCTGGCGCAGCAAGACACCATCGACATAATCACCCACGTCTACGCGCAAATCGTCCACAAGGACTACTACATGCAAGAGGAGGACGATAGGACGCTGGCCTTCTTGGACCGCAGGGCAACCTTGGACGGCACTGTTCAGAAGCACATTGAGCTCGCCGCCAACGCCGCTGCTCCTCACACGTTGGTTGGTGACCCGGCGCACTAGGGCGTGAGGATGTCGTTGATGGATCTGTATGTATTTTTATCTTTCCGTCAAATCCATGTAGTAGTATATGATACTACAGTAATTATCTTACCTTTTGCATCAACTTCATAATTTTCGTACGTACTCCATGCATGAACGGCGCTAGAACCAAACTTCTCATTACTCTAGGCAAACTCGTTATTTTCTATCTATCGGTCGCGCCATGGAGCAGAACCAAATTTTACAAGTTATGTGTTCAAAAGGAAAAGCCTGCCGTGTTCGCGTCGCACCCCCACACGGTTGGTCCGGCATGCCGCTCAAGCGGGAATGCATGCGGTGTTGTAGTTTCACTTACAAGTGGGACCGCAGTTGAGCAAACCGACTATCGGCAAACCCCCACCCCGCCCACCGCGCGATGGCTGAGAAAACAGGAGGGAGAAGAGATGGCTATAGCACGGACTCCAAGAAAATTGGTGTCGGATGGGACTCGTGTGGGTGGCGTGTGCCGTACTGCTGGACGTGAATGCTGCCCATGTCACCCCACTATATCGAGCCTATATCGAGGTACGTAGAACAAATTTCCTACAGTCTGTGCTCAGCCCTCCTCTATCTCTCTTCTCAGCCAGCCAGCGGACGCGCGGAGCCCATCATATGTTTGCTCACATGCGGCCCCACATGTCAGTGAAAACGCAAGAGGACCCACTAAACCTGCACATCTTTCACCTCAACGTGCTGGTGATGAAAAACAAATCCAATAAAGATCTTCGGTGGCCGCTTTTGGAGTTACTCAAGAGTAGTAAGATTCTATTTACAGTTTAACCCAAGATGCACATCTCGTGGCTTCAAATACCACTCTATTTTCTTTGATGACACGACCTGGATGCTGGATGTCCCGACCAAATCTTCGGTTGTGCTCTCAGATTAGACTAGTTTTCTAACGTAATATTTTTATTGTGTACTCCCTCCGTTCGAAAATACTTGACTTCCATTTGTCCAAAAATGGATGTACCTATATACTAAAACATGTCTAGATACATATATATTTTGACAAATAGAAGACATGTATTGTGCAACGGAGGGAGTAGAATGGATGCAAGTTTTTGTATTGGGAAGAAGAGTACATCCATATATTGATAGAGCGCAATTTAGTAGATGTTCTATCACTTTTAGCTAGCACAGAGGCTAGAGATGAGATTAGTGCACTTGTTGATACTCCTACTAGAATAGGGGCTAGACATGAGACTAGATGTGAGGAAGCAACGTCTACTTCTTTACACTCAAAGAAGAAAGAAGCACACAAGATCGAGCCTCCGCAGATCAACAATCAATGCATCGAGAAGGCACTAATCCAACTTACAGGAGTAGTAAAATGTATGCTTGTGGTTCTTGTTTTCTTTGGTCTTGCTTTTCTAGTCAAAATTATTGTTGGAGTTCGTGCAAAATGGAGGTCCGTTTGGGGTCGTGCGTTGGAGTTGGCCTTACAAGTGGGACCGCAGTTAAGTAAACCGACTATCGGCAAACCCGTAGCTCGCCCGCCGCGCGATGGCTGAAGTTAGAGAAACGACGAGGTTGAAGAGATTGCTCTAGCACGGACTCCAAGAAATAATATGGTCTCAGATGGATGTCGTGGTGGTGGCGTGTGCCGTACTCCTAGACGTGAATGCTTGTTCTGGCCCATGCCACCCTACTACTCCTACTACTTACTCCTACTATATAGTACTAGTATTGAGGATTCGAGGTGTTGGTTAAGTACAGCGAACACATTAACATATGGCTACAGTAAAAACACCCGCCCGATGCGTGAAGCATGTGAAGCTAGTACAAATAGTGTACTACTATTGTTGATTGGCCACCTCATCCGATAACCTGTTGCAATGCACGTACAATTATGTATTCGGAAAATATTTTTTTGCCTCGTCGCACCAGTCACTCAGAGAAGCGACTCGAAAGCCATTCATAAATTTAGTAAGTTTATCACAGGTATATCATTTTATTACATACAAGAGGTCATCAACCCACATCGATAACGAGGATACATTATAAATACTAAAGTTTTCACCACACAACAAATAACAAGCAATGAAATGAACTTCAACTCAACCATTCCTCGGTGTTGGAAACACTTGCTTTGAACCACAAGTGATTCTCTGGGACGGGCCATCGATTGTCGATCTGGAAACCAACACAGGACTGATCATCCAGGCTGGAGCGGCCTACTATATCAGTACCAGGGTAGGGAACCATCCAAATGTCCGAGGTATAGACACAATTGCTTCTCATAAATGTTACTATTAACGTTGTGTCAACAGCAGTTGGATCACCTTTCACCATCATCGGATAGTTTTGTCCAAGGAAGAGCGAGCTTTCTACAAGACTATCAATTCTGTACCAGGGAGAAGCAGTTGGTGCTAGCACACTAGTATCCATCCCGAATACCATGCAACGGGTGTTTGAATATGTCCGGAGGTGCGACCATGGGAGACTACACCTGCTTCCTTAGCAGTAACATCATCAGTTGGTTGTATACACACAAGAAGAGGTGATCCATTGGAATTAGTTGCCAGGCACCACTGAGTATATGTGCGTTGCTCGTCCTCATGCTCGTGATCATCATCGTCGTCATCTCCCCCTTGGTTATAAAAATTTTCAAGTATAGGTGGTGGGATGTTCACAGGATCTTGGAAACACAAGAAGAAGGTTAATTAGTAAAGGGAAACTTGCTAACCCGCATGCATGTGGATGAAACAATTATAATTACGGTGGAAGACAAACATACCGAAACTACGAGGATCCCATGCAAAAACAGTGCCACGAGTGGTGCAGCAAACACAAGGCCCTCGTATTGAATTGCGTCACAGTACTCATCCGTGTACAGAAACTGATTTTTGAGCAATATCCATCGAGTCGAACCACGAAGCATGGCAACAAGCTTGTCGAAGATAGCAACAACTTGATAGTTGTTGTAATTCCAAGAGTGGTTGGGAACTCAACAAAATGCTATCTTCCATAGAAGACAGTCACCATGATCGTATTTGAACGTGCGTACAATACCGGTGTGCTCAACCTCTGGGCAGTCAGCTGAGATTTTTGGAAGTGGAACCCGGTCACGAGTGTACACATTCACAAGTTCCCACTCGCAGTTGGACCCAATGTAAACAACCCAATCTCCATTTGCACCCACCAAAGCCTTGCCCTCAAGCGATGGCATCTTAACATCATATGTATCATTATCAAGCGGCATCAAATGGCATAGGGCGAGGCCTCCGTCGTGCCGGTGCCAGTCATCAGGGTCACGGCGAAGAAGATAGGGGAGATCAAACCGCTCCTTGACTCTTGGGTTCTTTGTAATGATGTTATTAGTTGAGTCGAGAATGGGCTTGAACGAACCTGCCATGCTAGCCGAGGTGATGACGTCGCACCGATCAATGAGTTCCTCCACCATGTCATCTTTCAGATTGGGGCAAGAATAACGGGGTCGTTTCCGGCCTGTTCCCTCCATGGAGAAGACGATCGAACAATGGCAGAAGAAAGGGTGAAGGGCTGAAGGAAAATGGAGGAGGGAGAGGAAGAGCGTGTGACAGCAGTTCCAAATCGAGAGGGAAAGGCGAAGAGTCGGTGGATGGTTGCAAGTTTGCCACGGTTCACGAAGAGGCGCCCCGGCCTACACGTTCGTTCGGAAATACTCCTACTACTCGCCGTCGTCTCACTGATATGTTGGAACGGGACCACATGTCAACGAAACATGGTGTGTAATTTCTCGTGCAAAATGCGATCTGGCCGCGTTGGCCCGAGGTGCCGCATTAGTTACCGACCTTTATTTTTTTAATGGCGTGCTGATCAGTTTTGAAGCACGACTAACTGGTACTGTACGCAGAGAAAATATAAACTACTCTACCACTACTCCACCTCCAGTACTAGTAGTATAAAAAAGATATATAGGCTGGAGCTTGAGCGCTTTCTTGCTAAGGGTTGCCCACTTGCTTCTCACACTACCACCCTCTCTCCAGATCTAAAAAAGACGGCCCCTCTGTCCCTCCTCACCGGTGGTCACAGATCCACTGGGGAAGAAAAGGACGTGCAACGTTGACGCACTCATCATCGGCGAGCGAGGTCACGCACTAACGACAAGGCCGTCCTCACAGACCTAGCGCCCGCGCGGGATGGCCTCCGTCCCCAAGCTTGCCGCCATAGTGTGTGCGGAGGACGACTGTACTTCATGCAGACTAATCCATGTCTGGGATGAATAAGGAAAGGAAGGGAGACTGTACTGTCCAAGAGAGTAGGCATCGAACCCGCATCTAGGTTGAAAAGGGGAAAATCAGTAGCTAAGGAACAAGTCTCGTGTCTCTTGGTTGAGGAGGGTAGAAAGGCATGACAACACAATAGAGAATGACCAGGTCGATCGGTTTGTTGTCCTCGCATAGGAAAAAGGTGGCTAAAGAGAACAAAAATGGGACGTAATCCACATATGCTGCCTGGATATTTGTTTCTCTGGGCAACCATACCTCCCTCACCACTCTGCGTTCGTGGAGGTACATCATACTGGTGCGCCCACTGTCCGAATGGGCCTCCCATGCTCTTATTGCCACTTTTTTTGCTGTTAGTATAACGCCAGCAGTCAAGTCAAGCAATGCTACTACTAAAGTGATGCCCCATTTAACTAATGCCGCTCTCAGTCTAATGCCACCGATAAATTCAAGCAATGCCATTTAATGTCACTGGATTATTTCAGGGTTAGCTATTGATTGTGGATGTATTAAAGATTTTTCAGCTAAGGCATTCTAATGTTGTTGCACAGCCAGTATACCAATGATGAAACTTGTTACTACCTTCAGATTTTTGCACTGTTAATGCTTATAGATTACATACCTCACTTTCATGAGATAAGTTAAATTTTTTGTATAGTGTCACCAAAATGCCAAGGCGCTGATGTCATTTTATTTTGGTTAAACTGCACAGACAATTATGAAGACAAGAGGAAAGGTCAAGAGTGGGCACCTCCTCCTACGGCTGTTCTCTTGATTCGTTCCATCAAGTTTTTATGTTTGATCGATTATCAAGATTGGGATAGAAATTTGTAAGGTCCCCCTGAGTTCAAAATGATATTTACCTTGGAAGTACATGGTGTGCAATTTTTTTATACTGTCATTAGTTAATAATGCTAGTTACCTTCAGACTTTTGTATTTGGTTTAATGCTCATGCACAGCTAGTATACCAATGCTAAAACTTGTTACCTTTACATTTTGTATTGTTAATTCTTATAGAAACCTTCCAGTGCTAGAGTTTATTGAGATCTGTTCAGTAAAACCATTGTACTGTACCCTGTAATAAACTAACTACTCTACTGTTGCACTAGCCACTGGATTAGTGTATATTTGTAGTATTTGAATGGTGTTGCATTAGCGTATGGATATAAATAAAGTGTGGCAAGCTTTCCCAGATATGTGCTCAAGAAAACTACTACCTGTTTTTCTAAATACTAGACGTTTGGGTACTTTAAATTGAACCGCAAAAATGTCTTATATTAAGGAACAAAGGGTGTAGAGTTCACTCAAATTATCCCGGTAAAGCTAGTCACACCTTTGTTAAAATTAATGTTCATTATGTTATCAGAGGAGGTCTGTATGTTTGTCTCTAATGCCTGTCGACTACATACCTGACATCATGATGTAATGTTAAGTCATTTCCTTTTGTACAGTGTCACTGAATTGTCAAGGCGGTGATGGCATTTTATTTTAGTAGAACTGCACAAAATTTGCTTAAAAGAAGAGGAAAAGTCAGGAATGGCTCAGTTTTTCAGAAAAAACTATGTATGCCTTCCTGACATCAGTCGTTGTTGCTTTATTTATTCCTTCAAACAGGTGGTTAGAAACAGTCTTGCTACCTTTTCCCATTAATAAATTGGAATGCTTATATTTGTGACTCTATGCTTCAACTAGTGCCACTTTTAGAGTAATCACACTTTCAATATCTATGCAAATAGGGATGCTCGATTTTAGTGGAACTGCACAAAAAGTCTTTATATCTATGCAAACTAGTTCAACATTAGGAGCATGTTTTTTTCCAAACCTTTATATCCAATTGGTGGCACTATGTGCTGTTCATTACAAAGGTACATGGTTTGATATTATCTTGCTACTCTTTTTGTACTGTCATTAGATAGTAATACTAGTGGTTTGCATGTGAATTTATTGGCAGGGTGGACCTACATTGGAGGTGCAGGACGGGATTCAATGATTGGATGCTCAATTTCAGTTGTATCGATTTCACCTCTTCCATCACTGCGAACATGGATATCCTTGGTCTGATGAAGAATAGGCGCTATATTTCTGCTCTAAACCAGCAAATCAATTCAGTATGAAATTGTCCAGGGCAAAACATAACTGTATCAGATTGTCCAGTGCAGAACCTGACAGATGTTAAGCGAAAGAGACATGTTTAAACCAAAAATACAAGGTGTGGTATATGTTTACTAGCTGCTTGATATTTGTGTAGACAGAGATGTCTGCCCGTTGCTATTTGGCAAACAAACAAAGTGTTCGCAATTTTGGTTGAACTGCACAAGAGAATAGTATAGTCATTGCATGCAGTGCCATTTGAAAATAGACACAGAAAGATTGGATAGTCACTTCATGGACTACAGAAAAGTAGTACTGTACTATTTATTAGACAACACTAGGTGCTTCATTCCTTTGGTCTGATTGTACAATGGGCATCATTTTACCTAAGTTAAAGTTTGTATTTCGAAAATAGTCTCGTGGTGTGATCGAGAGAAGACCAAATCATATTGCAATGGATGTTCCTCCATCATGTGTGGTTCATTCTCATGGTTCCAGCTGTTGGTGAAACCACTTATGTTCGCAAGAGGAATTGTAGACTTCACAAACAAATTTGTCTTTTAGTCTGTACTGAATGTTGGCCAAGAGAAGCATCCATGTTAGTAGGAAGAACAAATGTTTTTTCTAGATCTTTGCTTTTGGAGCTACATATTTGTATATGATCTGTGAATCATTGAGATGCATTAACATGTTGATCTTATGTATGGGAATCGTACTAGTTAGTTTTAGTTGCGACGCAAGATCCGAAGTGGCTAATCTTTGCTTTTGGAGCTACATATTTGTATATGATCTATGAATCATTGAGATGCATTAACAGTTACTTATTTCTGTTCGCTTAGTGTTTACAAGTTACTGATCGATCACTAGCTAGCCTACAAATGCGCTCCTGGCAGTTTTATTTGCGACGCAAGATGCGAAGTGGCAGTTTTTTGAATAAAAATGCCTACCTCTAAAGAAACTGACAAGCTACACTATCGATCCTACATGGATAAAAATGCCTACCTCTGAAGAAGTTTAAGCCTAATTAATTCCGTGAGCAAAGCAGCAAGACCAAGGCATGTCAATAATTAACGGCATGCGGAAGTTTAAGCCTAATTAATTCCAGCGATTTAAGTGGCTGCATGCGTGCCCTCGGCTGCGACTCGTTGCATGCTGCTTCGCGTACTGCCTGCGAGCAATTCTGAGTGCCTGCATGTAGGCGGCCATAATTAAGGCAGCTAACTGATGCGAAAAAAGATACGCTTTAATTGTTGTGGCCTTTTTATATCTGTGGAATCATTATTGACAAGGAGGGAGATGATTCGAGTGCACTCGTTTGACCGCCATGCCGGCGTGCGACCCAGACGGGACGGGACGGCACAGTCATAATTTCAGTTTCTCTAGTTTTCCACCGCAAGCTGGAGCACTAAGCCATTATGCATTGAATTCCGATGACCGTCGCGCTACCTTCCGCCTATAAGTACTGCTTCCCGGCCTTCTCCGGTGCCACCGTGACCCAACTCGCCATATCCTCATAAGCCCCCACCGGCCCGACATCGCTCGCCACGTCCGCCATGCCCCCGCCCGTCCGCGGTAGGCGACGCCGGAGGCGGTCACCGCCGGAACTAGTGTTTGGGTTTTCATCGGAAGGCAGACGGAGGGAGGAGGCATTCTATCTGTCTTTAGATGGCAATGCGGAGATCGAGGAGTTGTTGGAGTGCGACCACATGGCGGAGGAGCAGGAGTTTTTGGAGCGTGACCGCCTGGCGGAGGAGCAGCGTATCGCCGATTTGCGCCGCCAGCGGGACATGGAGCAGTAGCGCATCAACGCTCTAAGTCGCGAGCAGAGCGTCCGCAACTTGGCCGACTACGTGGAGGCCGGCGCCCGGCAAATAGCCCTGGAGGCTGTCGGGCACGCACACATTCGTGACACCGATTTTTACTACCAGCTCGTCAAGTGGGTTTCCCGCTTGGAAGCCGAAGCTTCGGTGGACCACGCCGGCATGAAAAGGGCCAACGCGCGCGAGCAACGCGCCCTATCGCACCTCTTGTAAGTCTGAGGCGAGGCGCACGACGCCGGTGCCGGCGTTTAGCGTGTACCACAGTTGGCGGTCGGCATCATCTAGTTAGCTAAGAGTAAGTTAGTACTTGTACGCTACTAGAGTATTAGTGGGAGTAGATAGTTAACTTGGCTATGATGGTTGTCAACGTGGAAGTTCAGTACTCTATATGTGGATTAGACCTGTTACTTTGCTCTGAATGTTGAACTTTCTGTTTGAACATATGGAGTGGGCTGTTATTTTTTAAAATGGGTTGTATTTGTCCTCCACGGGTTTAGATGCTGACTTGTCGGCCTAGCAAGTTGACGCGTACACAATCAGGAGATGATTGTACGTGGAGAGGATGACAGCAGGGACCCGCCAAGGTCATGGCATTACGCAAGCAAGTGCCTCCTTATTCCAAGCAAATAAAAAATGGCTCCACCTAGTGGATTTCTGACATCTGGGTCCCATGCCATTGTCAACATAGTCAATAAACGAGAGAATTGCACAACGAGCGGCTGACACCAGGGACCCAGCAGCTCACCCAGTTATTTTTGTTTTGGGTTAATTTGATAAATGCCACTCCAAATCTGGTGTATCCGAGAAATGTCACTGCAATTTCCATACTTTGAAAATGCCATTTCATGCCATTTCTAGTGGCATTTTTCGAAGTCTGGAGTGGCGTTTTTCAAAGTTTGCAAACTGCAGTGGCGTTTTTCAAAGTTTGCAAAAATTGCAGTGGCATTTATCAAAGTTTGGAAATTGCAGTGGCATTTTTATGAATCGCCATAATTGGAGTGGCATTTATCTAATTTGTTTTTGAGACGGAAGCAAGGTGTCAACTGGGCTGTGCGGGACACTCTGGCCTGTCTAGACAACCTTTTCTTTTATGTTTACCACAGACCAACCTAGTAGTTTTTTTTCTTTCTGAAAATGGCTAGCCCAGTTTTTTTGTGATTTGTCAAGTCGCTTTATCAGGCCTATTGGGCTGCAAATATTTCAAGACGAGGAGAGCTTCATTCGGATGGCCGAGAAAATGGCCTATCAGTAATGAGAAATGGGCTGTACATTTTTAAAACACATCAAACCGGCAATTAGTTTCAAATATTTTTTTTTTCATTTCGAGATTTTAAATTGCATTGATTTTTATGCATGGACAATTTATTGGATTTTATATTGATATACATTTATTTTTAAAATCAGTCTAAATGTGACTCAAAATTTCGGGATTTAAAACAGTTCATACCGCACCGACATATGCAAAATTTCGTATAATTTTTTAACCGTGGCCACAATATGGGCTGTAATGCTAATAAAAAGAATATGTGCTCCAAAAAAACCCATAAGAATTAGCAAATGGGCTATAAATTATTTGAAATAATGGCAGATGGGTTGTATGCTGTTTTCCACAGATTTGAGGCTTTCCATAGATGGCCTATATACTATTGGATGTCCATCCAACGACCGTCGTGCTTCTTCAATCTCTGCTCTTCCTGCTCCAGCCGCTCAAACAAGCGCCGGTGGGACTACCTGCTCGCTCCTCCCCGCTACCGGCTCTGCTGCCGCGCAGGCCTCACCGCCCCACCATACTCCCATCGATGGCCTAGTCATCCCTCTACTCACCCACACCTGTTGTTATTCTCCGGTGATGGCAGACGATCCAGTAAACCCTCGTACAGTTGTACTCGCCTCCGCATCAGAAACAAAAACAACTGCCGAGTCTTCCCTGCCTCCGTGTCGTTCCCTTCCTAGGCCTCGCCGTCGTCCACCGCCCTGGTGCTCTCGGCGTGGTGTGGTCAACGTGGTCAACAACCGACATGCATCTGAAGTGGACTGTACGTGGAGAGGCCGACAGCTGGGTCCACGGCCGCACGCAAGGAAATGCCTCCTTATTACGCGCAAAATAATGATTCCTCCACCTGATATCTGGGACCCACCGAAAGGGCCTCTGTATTTCGCGAAAAAACGTTACCGCCGCTGACAGCTCGTACCCACCAGCTGTATCTTTGCATGCAAGGAAATGCCACCTTATTACGCACAAAAAAAATGAATACTCCCCCTGCTAGCTGGGAACCAGTATAGTGGGCCTACTAAGTTGACGGGGACGAAGGGCTTTGTCAACTTAGTCAATATGCATGATTCTAGCTCGACTGACCGTACGATGTCCATCCAACGGCCGTAGTGCTTCTTCAACCTCTGGTCTTCTTGCTCCGGTCGTGCCGCCTGCTCCTGCCTCCCGTGGCCAGCTGTGCTGCCACGGAGGCCTCACCGCCCCCATACTACTCCCACTGCTGGCCACGCCATCCCTCCACTCCACTCACCCACACCCCATGTTATTCTGCGGCGATGGCAGCACAGCCGAACCAGTGAACCCTCGCACTCCTCTCCACATGGGCATCCACTGCCGCGTCTTCCCTGGCTTCGCGTCGTCCCCTTCCTAGGCCTCGCCGTCGTCCACCGCCGTGGTGCTCTCGGCGCGGTGTGGTCAATGTGGTCAACGACCGAATTCCATCAGAAGAATACTGTACGTGGAGAGGCTGACAGCTGGGTCCATGGTAGCCGCAAGGAAGTGCCTCCTTATTACGCGGAAAATAATTATTCCTCCACCTGACAGCAGGGACCCACCGGACGCCCACCAGTATTTCGCAAAAAAAACATTTGCCCCTGACTGCAGGGACCCACCCGAGGGCCACCGTATTTCGTGAAAAAACGTTCCCTCTGCTGTCAGCTTGCACCCACCAGAAGTGCCTTCTTATTACGCACAAAAAAATGAATACCCCCTGCTATCTGGGACCCACCTTGGTGGGAGGCTGACTTGTGGGCCTACTAAGTTGACGGGGACGGAGGGCTTTGTCAACTTAGTCAATATAAACGATTCTAGCTCCAGTGAACGTACGATGTCCATCCAACGGCTGTAGTGCTTCTTCAACCTCTGGTCTTCTTGCTCCAACCGCCCAAAGCAGCGCCGGTCGTGCCGCATGCTCCTGCCTCCCGTGGCCGGCTGTGCTACCGCGGAGGCCTCATCGCCCCCTACTATTCCCACCGCTGGCCAGGCCCTGCGGCGACTGTAGCCTCGCACCGCAGCCGAACCAGTGAACCCTCGTACTCCTCTCCGCGCGGGCTTCCACTGCCGCGTCTTCCCCGGCTCCCCGTCGTCCCCTTCCTTGGCCTCGCTGTCGTCCACCGTCCTGGTGCTCTCGGCATGGCGTGGTCAACATGGTCAAGGAACGACTTCCATCGGACGTGGACTGTACGTGGAGAGGCTGACAACTGGGTCCACGACTGCAGTAAGGAAGTGCCTCCTTATTACGCGGGAAATAATGATTCCTCCACCTGACAGCTGGGACCCACCAGACGGGCCACTGTATTTCGCGACAAAAACGTTTCCCCCTGACTACTGGGACCCACCGGCTACATCTTCGCACGCAAGGAAGTGCGTCCAGGCAAAAAAAACGATTCGCCCCCCTGACTGCTGGGACCCACCAGCCACATCTTCGCAGGCAAGGAAGTGCCTGACAGTCGGGACCCACCTGGTCGAAGCGTACGTAGCGTTGTCATTCTGGTCGCGAACGTGTACGTACATATATACTGGTGGATGTAGAGGCGCGCACGTGTCGTAGTAGAGGCGCGTACATGTCGTAGTAGAGGCGCGCACATAGCATGTACACGTACGTACAGCGGCCAGGGTGCAAGAAAGAAAATACGGCCACGTATGTGTACATACGGGCGGGGTCTCGAACGCCTACTCGCGCATATGTATGGCCAGGGCTCGTGTACATGGCTGGGTCGGAACGGAGAAACAGCATCGTCATCGTGTTCATGAGGAGGCAACGGAATGCGTCGTGTTCATGGGGAGGCAACGAAATGCTCGTGTTCATCGGGAGGCAACGGAACACTTGGGAGCCAACCGGCTGGGTCGGAACGGAATGCGTGGTCGTGTTCATCAGGAGGGCTTGGACGGAACAGACGATGGAAACGAGGCCTGAACGGGGTCCTGTTGATCGGGAGGGGTCTAGCGTACCGCAAAACGAAGGAAACGGACCTCCTACGGTCGAAACGGGGGTCCTGTTGATTGGGAGGGGTGTGGCGTACCGCAAAACAGACGAAACGGACCTCCTACGGACGAAATGGACCTCCAACGGTCGAAACGGGGGTCCTGTTGATCGGGAGGGGTGTGGTGTACCGCAAAACGGACGAAACGGACCTCCTACGGTTGAAACGGGGGTCCTGTTGATCGGGAGGGGTGTGGTGTACCGCAAAACGGACGAAACGGACCTCCTACGGTCGAAACGGGGGTCCTGTTCATCGGGAGGGGTGTGGCGTACTGCAAAACGGGACTCCACGGGATACTGTTCATCTCCACCGTCGACCTCCTCCAGCCTCCACGGGCTACCGTCGACCTCCTCCAGCCTCCACTGGCTCCTGTTCATCCAGCCTCCACCGCGCGCTACTCCACCGGCTACTGTTCAACCACCCCTCCACACTCTACTGTTCATCTAGCCCTCCACACCACAGGGTCCTGTTCAACCACCCCTCCACGGGCACCCCTCCACCGTCTACTGTTCATCCAGCCCTCCACCACACCACGGGGTCCTGTTCATCCAGAGGCAACGCCACCGCTCGCTGTTCATCCAAACCCCCCGCAACGCTCACTGTTCATCCCAAAGGCAGCATCAATCAGCTTCAGTTAGTAGCAGTAGCGAAGGAATCGCTCGATCGGGTTCAGTTAATAGCCATCGATCGATCGCTCGGGTTCTGTAACGCGTAGCCTGCAGTGCAATCGCTCGAGTTCAGTTAGAGCCCAACGCCTCGCTCGGGTTCAGTTAGAGCCAACGCCTCGCACACATGCGCGTACGTGTACGAGAGAAACGCGCATCGCTCGGCCCCCGACCTCCCACCGTAACCGGGAACTCCCCGAAATTTTCCTCCCCCTCGCTTCTACCACAGTTTTTTCCGTCATGGACGGCCCAAAGAATGTCATGCAGCTGCGTCTCCGGCCCGCCCAGGACGAAAATCCCATTTTCTGTCATGATTTTTTGTCATAGAAGTAGGAGCCCACCACATCTATGATGATACCGGGTTTTGTCACAATTATCATCATAGAAGTGTCATATGTATGACAGAAAAAATTTCGTTTGGCCCAAAATGTCACGGATGTGTCTTTTTTTGTAGTGGAGAGAGGTCACACCGCTGCATAGAGGGGGGAAGAGTTGGTGATGATGGCGGTGAAGTTGTTGGTGAAGATTGCGGTGATGATGATGGCCACGGCAGCGTTCCGGCGCCACCGGAAGAGAAGGGGAGAGGGGGACCCTTCGTCTTCTTCTTGCTTGACCTCCTCCCTAGATGGCAGAAGGGTTTCCCCTCTGGTCCTTGGCCTCCATGGTGTGGGAGGGGTGAGAGCCCCTCCCAGATTGGATCTGTCTCTCTGTCTCTCTCTGTTTCTGCATTCTCTGATTATACCCTTTCACCGATTCTTATATTCCCAGAGATCCGTAACTCCGATTGGGCTGAAATTTTAAAACGATCTCTATCCGGATATTAGCTTTCTTACGGCGAAAGAAGGGCACCAACTACCTTACGGGTTGTCCACGAGGGTCAGGGGACCGCCTGCCCCCCTGGGGCGCGCCCCCTGCCTCGTGCCCCCCTCGAGCATCGTCTCGCGTGGATATTTCTTCCCAAAAATCACATATATTCCAAAAAAATCTCTGCCAGTTTTTATCCCGTTTGGACTCTGTTTGATATGGATATTCCGCGAAACAAAAAACATGCAACAAACAGGAACTGGCACTGGGCACTAGATCATTATGTTAGTCCCAAAAATAGTATGAATTTTTGTCTTTGCCTAAAAATAGTATTGATTCCTGGAATAAGTGCAAAGATGCCTTTATATCTAAGTATTTTCCTCCCGCTAAGATCATCTCCCTTAGAAACGATATTATGAATTTTAAGCAACTTGATCATGAACATGTTTCACAAGCTTGGGAGAGGATGAAATAAATGATACGTAATTTCCCTACACATGGTTTGAATTTGTGGATGATTATACAAATTTTTTATGCTGGATTGAATTTTGCTTCTAGAAATCTTTTAGATTCGGCCGCGGGAGGAACTTTTATGGAAATCACTTTAGGAGAACCTACTAAACTCCTAGATAATATTATGGTTAATTATTCTCAATGGCACACTGAAAGATCTACTAATAAGAAAGTGCATGCGATAGAAGAAATTAATGTTTTGAGTGGAAAGATGGATGAATTTATGAAATAATTTGCTAATAAAAGTGTTTCTTCTGATCCTAATGATATGCCTTTGTCTACTTTGATTGAGAATAATAATGAATCTTTGGATATGAATTTTGTTGGTAGGAATAATTTGGTAACAACGCGTATAGAGGAAACTTTAATCCTAGGTCGTATCCTAGTAATTCCTCTAATAATTATGGTAATTCCTACAACAATTCTTATGGAAATTTTAATTAGATACCCTCTGATTTTGAATCTAATATCAAAGAATTTATTACCTCGCAAAAGAATTTCAATGCTTTGATTGAAGAAAAATTGCTTAAGATTGATGAGTTGGCTAGGAACGTTGATAGAATTTATCTTGATGTTGATTCTTTGAAACTTAGATCTATTCCTCCCAAGCATGATATCAATGAGTCTCTCAAAGCCATGAGAATTCCCATAGATGAGTGCAAAGAAAGAACCGCTAGGATGCGTGCTAAGAAAGATTGCTTTATAAAAGCGTGTTCTTCTAGTTTCCATGATAATAAAGTTGAAGATCTAAAAGTTATTGATGTGTCCCCTATTAAATCTTTGTTTTTCAATATTAATCTTGATAATGATGGGACTGAATATGATCCACCTTTACCTAGAAGGTGTTCCAAAAATTCGGAGTCTTTAGATCTTGATGCTAAAATTGTTAAAAGTGGGATTGAAGAAGTCAAAACTTTAAATATCGATGAACCCACTATTTTGGATTTCAAGGATTTTAATTATGATAATTTCTCTTTGATAGATTGTATTTCCTTGTTACAATCCATGCTAAATTCTCCTCATGCTTATAGTCAAAATAAAGCCTTTACCAAACATATCGTTGATGCTTTGATGCAATCTTATGAAGAAAAACTTGAGTTGGAAGTTTCTATCCCTAGAAAACTTTATGATGAGTAGGAACCTACTATTAAAATTAAAATTAAAGATCATTAGTGCTATGCTTTTTGTAATTTGGGTGCTAGTGTTTCCACGATCCCAAAGACTTTGTGTGATTTGCTAGGTTTCTGTGATTTTGATGATTGCTCTTTAAACTTGCACTTGTGGATTCCACTATTAAGAAACCTATGGGAAGAATTAATGATGTTCTTATTGTTGCAAATAGGAATTATGTGCCCGTAGATTTTATTGTTCTTGACATAGATTGCAATCCTTCATGTCCTATTATTCTTGGTAGACCTTTCCTTAGAACGATTGGTGCAATTATTGATATGAAGGAAGGGAATATTAGATTCCAATTTCCGTTAAGGAAAGGCATGGAACACTTCCCTAGAAAGAAAATTAAATTACCTTATGAATCTATTATGAGAGCCACTTATGGATTGCCTTCCAAAGATGGCAATACCAAGATCTATCCTTGCTTTTATGCCTAGCTAGAGGCATTAAACGATAGCGCTTGTTGGGAGGCAACCAAATTTTAGTTTTATTCCTTGATTTTTTCTCCTGTTTAGTAATAAATAATTTATCTAGCCTCTGTTTTGGTTGTGTTTTTGTGTTTAATTAGTGTTTGTGCCAAGTAGAACCGCTGGGAAGACTTGGGGAAAGTCTTTTTAATCTTGCTGTAAAAAACAGAAACTTTAGCGCTCACGAGAACTACTGCAATTTTTATTTGGAAAGTCCTATTTAGTTAATTCTTTTTGCAGACGATTAATACATAAATTCCTCACGTCCAGCAATTTATTTTAGAATTTTTGGGGTTCCAGATCTTGCGTTAGCTACAGATTACTAAAGACTGTTCTGTTTTTGACAGGTTCTGTTTTCCGTGTGTTGTTTGCTTATTTTGATGAATCTATCGCTAGTAAAATAGTTCATAAACCATAGAGAAGTTGGAATACAGTAGGTTTAAGACCAATATAAATAAAGAATGAGTTCATTACAGTACCTTGAAGTGGTGCTTTGTTTTCTTTCGCTAACGGAGCTCATGAAATTTTCTACTTTAAGTTTTGTGTTGTGAAGTTTTCAAGTTTTGGGTAAAGATTTGATGGATTATGGAACAAGGAGTGGCAAGAGCCTAAGCTTAGGGATGCCCATGGCACCCCCAAGATAATCTAAGGACACCAAAAAGCCAAAGCTTGGGGATGCCCCGGAAGGCATCCCCTCTTCTTTTACTTTCATCGGTAACTTTACTTGGAGCTATATTTTTATTTACCACATGATATGTGTTTTGCTTGGAGCGTCTTGTATTATTTGAGTCTTTATTTGTTAGTTTTCCACAATCACCCTTGCCGTACACACCTTTTGAGAGAGTCACACATGATTCGGAAATTGATAGAATACTCTATGTGCTTCACTTATATCTTTTGAGTTATATAGTTTTTGCTCTAGTGCTTCACTTATATATTTTAGAGCACTTTGGTGGATTTGTTTTATAGAAACCATTGTTCGCTCATACTTCACTTAGATTATTTTGGGATTCCTACAAAACAGCATGGTAATTTGCTTTAATCATTGTAGGCATTCAAGATTAATAATAAAATTCTCTTATGAGTGTGTTGAATACTATGAGAAGTTTGATACTTGATAATTGTTTTGAGATATGGAGATGGTGATATTAGAGTCATGCTAGTTGAGTAGTTGTGAATTTGAGAAATACTTGTGTTAAAGTTTGTGATTCCCGTAGCATGCACGTATGGTGAACCGTTATGTGATGAAGTCGGAGCATGATTTATTTATTGATTGTCTCCCTTATGAGTGCCGATTGGGGACAAGCGATGGTATTTTCCTACCAATATCTCCCCCTAGGAGCATGCGCATAATACTTTGCTTTGATAAATTGTAGATTTTTGCAATAAGTATATGAGTTCTTTATGACTAATGTTGAGTCCATGGATCATACACACTCTCACCCTTCCATCATTGCTAGCCTCTCTAATACCGCGCACCTTTTGCCGGTATCATACACCCACCATATACCTTCCTCAAAACAGCCACCATACCTACCTATCATGGCATTTCCATAGCCATTTCGAGATATATTTCCATGCAACTTTCCACCATTCCGTTTACTATGACACGCTCCATCATTGTCATATTGCTTTGCATGATCATGTAGTTGACATTGTATTTGTGGCAAAGCCACCGTTCATAATTCTTTCATACATGTCACTCTTGATTCATTGCATATCCCGGTACACCACTGGAGGAATTCACATAGAGTCATATTTTGTTCTAAGTATTGAGTTGTAATTGATGAGTTGTAAGTAAATAAAAGTGTGATGATCATCATTTTTAGAGCATTGTACCAAGTGAGGAAAGGATGATGGAGACTATGATTCCCCCACAAGTCGGGATCAGACTCTGGACTAAAAAAAAGAGGCCATAAAAAAGGAGAGAAAAGGCCCAAATAAAAAATGAGATAAAAAGAGAGAAGGGACAATGCTACTATCTTTTTACCACACTTGTGCTTCAAAGTAGCACCAAGATCTTCATAGAGAGTCTCCTATGTTATCACTTTCATATACTAGTGGGAATTTTTCATTATAGAACTTGGCTTGTATATTCCAATGATGGGCTTCCTCAAAATGCCCTAGGTCTTCATGAGCAAGCGAGTTGGATGCACACTCACTTAGTTCCTTTTGTTGAGCTTTCATATACTTATAGCTCTAGTGCATCCGTTGCATGGCAAAACCTACTCACTCACATTGATATGTATTAATGGGCATCTCCATAGCCCGTTGATATGCCTAGTTGATGTGAGACTATCTTCCCCCTTTTTGTCTTCTCCACAACCACCATTCTATTCCACCTATAGTGCTATGTCCATGGCTCACGCTCATGTATTGCGTGAAGATTGAAGAAGTTTGAGAACACTAAAAGTATGAAACAATTGCTTGGCTTGTCATCGGGGTTGTGCGTGATTTAAATACTTTGTGTGGCGAAGATGGAGCATAGCCAGACTATATGATTTTGTAGGGATAACTTTCTTTGGCCATGTTATTTTGAAGAGACATAATTTCTTAGTTAGTATGCTTGAAGTATTATTATTTCTATGTCAATATTGAACTTTTGTCTTGAATCTTTCGGATCTGAATATTCATACCACAATTAAGAAG
Organism: Triticum dicoccoides; assembly: GCF_002162155.2. Lineage (NCBI taxonomy): Eukaryota > Viridiplantae > Streptophyta > Magnoliopsida > Poales > Poaceae > Triticum > Triticum dicoccoides. Next base: position 162,307,063 of record NC_041380.1, on the reverse strand, counting down.
AATTACATTGAAATTATGCCAAGTAGCATTCCATATCAAAAATTCTATTTTTATCATTTACCTACTCGAGGACGAGCGGGAATTAAGCTTGGTGATGCTTGATACGTCTCCAACGTATCTATAATTTTCGATTGTTCCATGCTATATGATATCCTGTTTTGGACATTATTGGGCTTTATTATACACTTTTATATCATTTTTGGGACTAACATATTAACCGGAGGCCCAGCCCAGAATTGCTGTTTTTTTCCTATTTTAGGGTTTCACAGAAAAAGAATATCAAACGGAGTCCAAACGGAATGAAACCTTCGGGAACGTGATTTTCGAAATGAACATGATCCAGAGGACTTGGACCCTATGTCAAGCAATCAACGAGGAAGGCACGAGGTAGGGGGCGCGCCTACCCCCCCCCCCCCAGGCACGCCCTCCACCCTCATGGGGCCCATGTTGCTCCACCGACGTACAGATACGGAGCCAAAACCCTAATTCCACCGCCGTAACTTTCTGTATCCACGAGATCCCATCTTGGGGCCTTTTCCGTAGCTCCGCTGGAGGGGGCATCGATCATGGAGGGCTTCTACATCAACACCATAGCCTCTCTGATGAAGTGTGAGTAGTTTACTTCAGACCTACGAGTCCATAGTTATTAGCTAGATGGATTCTTCTCTCTTTTTGGATCTCAATACAAAGTTCTCCCCCTCTCTTGTGGAGATCTATTTGATGTAATCTTCTTTTGCGGTGTGTTTGTTGAGATTGATAAATTGTGGGTTTATGATCAAGTTTATCTATGAACAATATTTGAATCTTCTCTGAATTCTTTTATGTATGATTGGTTATCTTTGCAAGTCTCTTCGAATTATCAGTTTGGTTTGGCCTACTAGATTGATCTTTCTTGCAATGGGAGAAGTGCTTAGCTTTGGGTTCAATCTTGTGGTGTCCTTTCCAAGTGACAGTAGGGGCAGCAAGGCACGTATTGTATTGTTGCCATCGAGGATAACAAGATGGGTTTTATATCATATTGCATGAGTTTATCCCTCTACATCATGTCATCTTGCTTAAAGTGTTACTTTGTTTTCTTGAACTTAATACTCTAGATGCATGCTGGATAGCGGTCGATTGTGGAGTAATAGTAGTAGATGCAGGCAGGAGTCGGTCTACTTGCCTCGGACGTGATGCCTATATACATGATCATACCTAGATATTCTCATAACTCTGCTCAATTTTGTCAATTGCTGAACAATAATTTGTTTACCCACCGTAATACTTATGCTCTCGAGAGAAGCCTCTAGTGAAACCTATGGCCCCCGGGTCTATCTTCCATCATATTAATCTTCCAATACTTAGTTATTTCCTTTGCCATTTATTTTACTTGCATCTTCTATTTCTCCTTATCATAAAAATACCAAAAATATTATCTTATCATATCTAGCAGATCTCACTCTCGTAGGTGACTGTGAAGGGATTGACAACCCCTTTATCGCGTTGGTTGCGAGGAGTTTATTTGTTTGTGTAGGTGCGAGGGACTCGTGCATGGCCTCCTACTGGATTGATACCTTGGTTCTCCAAAACTGAGGGGAATGCTTGCGCTGCTCTGCTGCATCACCCTTTCCTCTTCAAGGGAAAACCAACGCAGTGCTCAAGAGGTAGCAAGAAGGATTTCTGGCGCTATTGCCGGGGAGACTACGGACCACAAGGAGCTGGAAGCCATTGCCACCGACTGGCTGGCCAGCCGACAGCTGGAGGACGACGACGTCCCAATGGAGAACATGGTAGTCGACAATCCTACGCCAACCCCCTCCTCCGTGCCATCCTCGCCGGTGCATTGCACCATGACCATCGGCGAGGCCCTTGCCCAATACATGGACACGATGAGGCACAAGCGTCAAGAGCAGTTCCGGGAGGTGCATGCCGATGCCGCCTACAACCACCATATCCTCCAGGAGCACCTGCATGCGGAGGAGCAAATCACCGTGGAGCGGGCGGTGCAGGAGGCCCTGCTCGACTCGTACCGCTCTGCCCGTGAGAGCCGCCTCGAGCACTGGCGGTACCACATGCGGGTGGCGGAGGCTACAGCCGCCTACAAAGAGGACGATGAAGCGGGCGAGGCACTATTTGGCGATACCGAGGACGAGGTAGAGGACAATGCTGACTCTGACGAGTCCCTGCTCTGCTGGCATCAACGAGGCCCTGCTCCGCTGAGGCCCCACAGTGCCAACAACGAGGCAGAGGATACAGCCGGCTCCACTAATGTCTCGCCCCGCCGACAGCGAGACGAAGGATTACACCGGCTACCACGAGGCCCTGCCCCGCCGAGGCCCCGCCATGCCAACAACGAGGTAGAGCTCATCGCCGGCTCCGCCAAGGCCCCGCCCCGTTGGCACCGAGGCGTAGGACCTTGCCGGCTTCGGCAAGGCCCTACTCCGCCGAGGCCCCGCCCTGCCAACCACGAGGCAGAGGACATCACCGGCTCAGCCGAGGCCCCACTCTGCCGGCAACGAGGGGGGATTTCCCCCGCTCCACCGAGGCACCGCCCCGCCGGCAACGAGACAGAGGACATCGCCGTCTCTGTCGAGGCCCCGCCCAGCTGCCAACGAGGCCGCGCCACACAGAAAATGAGGAAGAGTAGAACACGGTAGGTCGCTGCCGCTCGGGTCCAAGTAAGGCCACCGCTGCTACCGTCTGTTTGAAGGCAAGCTAGGAAGGTTGACCATTGACGGATGATTAGTTTCTTGGCGGCAACGTGGAGTCCAAGAGCTGCGCTGGAGAACAAGCTTCTGTTCGGCTCAGCCGAACACGGGTGGGTAGCTTCGGTTAATTAATTATACCTCCAGCACACGCCTTTTTAGTTCAAGAATGTATGAAATGTAATGAAATCCGGCATGTTTATATGAAGTCCCACCGTGTATGAATGAATTTATTTCAATTAGTTTGAATTCTTGTATCACTGGCATTGGATGAACATGCAAAATAATACGTACTAGCATTATTCCCAGGGTGATCACCTCGTTTGCTTCTCCCTCCGGTCCTTTTTAGTCTACATATAAGTTTTGTCTGAAGTCAAAGTATCTCTACTTTGACCAATCTTATAGAAAGAAGTATGAACATTCACAATGTAAAATCAACTGACTTGAAAGAAAACTAATATGTGAAGTAAAAAGGAACAGAGGAAGTACAAAGAGTTTGAGCAGCTTTTTAGCGTTCCTATACATTGCAATCAAACACATAGGCCTGGCAATTCATAGGGTACATTCAAAACAATCGATGATTATGCATCTCAGCGATTCACATGTTAGAGCCAATATTTACATCACAATTAAAGAATAAAGAAAAATCGATCGATGATGCTGACAGTAAAGGGCGTCCCACTCGAAAATATCAAACGCATGTCTTCTTGCTAACATCAATGAGCAAAATTTGACAAGGTTGTCCCATTCCAAAATGTCAAATGCGTGTTGTTTTGCGTACATCAATGAGCAAACTTTGCAAGGTTTTCCCATTCCAAAATATCAAATGCCTACGATTGGGGAATGTGTAGGGTTTGCCATCAGTTTGGACATTGACATGGCACCTCGTGCTAAATAAAGCAGCTATTCTTTTTGTGCAATTCCACCAAAATCAACCAAATTTGCGTGTAGCTTGTATGATTTTGCCTTTATATGTTGCAACGCCTTGAACATATTGGCACCTCCTTTCTTGTGGTGGAAATGAATGATTCGATGTATTCATGAACATTTTGTGCAGTTCCCATTGAAATGAAGCTAAGAACCATTGTTTGCACAAATACAAAAAAAGTGATTAGTATAAAGCAAGTTGTACTATGAATTGACAGTTTAAAGAGGCAACCTACATGATCCATGCAGAGCACACGTTTAGAAAATGGAACTCACCGGAAGGAATCCTAACACAACATTGTATTGGCCATCACAACAACAAAGATGGAGATCCGTGAGTCCTTCTGAGCTGAAGTTAGTTTGTTCTTGTGGGCAATAATGTAACCATCTCAGCTGCTCCCTTCTTAGGAAGAGATACTTGGCTTTTATCATGTCATAATCGAAACTAGGCACTTCACGTACTCCATATTCTTCTTCAGAGGAGGATGATCCTGTTGTGCAAAGACAAGAGGACAACTAAATGTTAGCATCCCTGTTTGCTCGAAAAAAGGAAAGGAAATATTTAAAACAACACAGATGAAGCACTTCTCAAGGATAATACCACTTTCTCATGATAGTATCTAAATAGTAGCACAACACCAATAGAGATGACAAAGCTCAATCATATGGATGAAATCCGTGGGTGAGTATCAAACTTTGTCGGGAGGCTTATTGTGTAGAGCATACAGATGAAGCACTTCTCTGAAAACATCTGTTGTTATCTACTGTGGTGGCCATGCTTACTATATACTCCTCGATTATTTTAATGTTTCTAACTTCTTCTTGTGCAATTCCACTAAAATATATTTTATCTTCAAAGAAGATCCCTGTTTGCACAAGTAGAGATAATTACATATTACATTAAGAGTGGCATCAAATCAGTGGCAAAACAATTGCTCGTTCCAGCCATAGCAATAAATTATGATGCAAAACTATATAATTACTTGTGTCATGACAGTTCCAATGCTTGATTACTACACCGGGAGTTGATTTTTATTTTTCTTCCGCTTGTTCTTCCCCTTCATCACTTGGCTCAATAACAGACAAGCTTCGCCTTCAATGTAATATTTGGCATGTTAATTACGGAGAAGAAGTATAGCACTAAACAACGACATTAATTTTCTGATGAAAGTGGAAAAATACAGGCCAACAGTTGTGAAATATGCTTATCTTATCTCAATGGGATATTACGGTGCACATATAGATTGGAAGTCTTGTCTCCATTTGTGCAGTTCACTAATATCAAGCAACATTACCGTATAAGTAGCACATATGAAATCACACTGCACAATCATGTGAAAGAAGGCTAGTACTGACCCCTCATGATGCGGAATTCAAACAACTCACACGAAGAGGATCTGAACCAAATTTGCCAACACGGATAGGAAGTCAGATCTCCTCTTGTGCAGTTCCACTAAGATCAAGCAATCAAGCAACGTTGTCGGTGTGACATTTTGGTTGAACTGCACAAAACACTATTAAAAAAGTGTTTTGTGCAGTGCAACAAAAGGCCACAATAGCAACGAGGTGAAGTAGATAACGCTGTTTACACAAGGTGCAAAGGAAACAACTAGTGGTCAATAACGGTGGATGACACAGAAGCCACCAAAAAGAAGCATCTAACTTATCTAAATGGGAAAGGAAGCAAGACAGTAGCATTTCTCAAACGGTGGCATTGATTCATATTAACAAAGATATTATATTAACAATAAAATTTGTTAAACATGTAATTTGCTTTTAATAGTGGCATTGCATCAATTTTCCAGCGACATTATTGAAGGGTGTTTGTTTCAGGGACTTTTTGATGTAGGGACTAAAAAAGGTCCCTTTCAGTCCCATCTAAACCAAATAGGAGGGACTTTTAGGGACTAAAAGTGGGCATTTGGTACTAAAGAAAGAGGACCCCAAGGGAGAGTCTTTTTGGGACTTTTTCCAACAGTTGCCCCTGTCCCACATCGCACCTTATCTCTATTAGTTCATTACTAGGGGTAACATGGTCTTTTAGCATGTCATTTAATAACCCCTAGTCCATGTTTAGTCCCTGAAACCAAGCAAGTAGGGACTAGGGACTTTTTAATTGGGACTAAAAAGGACCTAGGACTCTTAACCAAACAGGGCCTTAGGTTAACAACAGCTAAAGAGTTGCACGGGACAATGGACGCACCAGCACCATGTGCATCTACCGATGTATAAAGGGGTGACGCACAGTCTGTTGCAGCAAAGAACAAACAACCAAGGAGAATATTTGTGTTGGTCCCCGTTTTGTTATCTTTAGACACCTTTCCCTATGTGAGGGCAGCAAATCTAGTCCTGCTAAAACTCTACAGCCTTCTCCCCCAAAACAAAAAGATTAGTTCGTTACAGATGTGCGTACTGCATTTGCCATTGTTTTCCCTTTTCGACCAACGTAGGTGCTGGATAGCCAGCCTGTACTAGTACTTCCCCCTTCCTTTCCTCTTTGAACCACATCCTAGATTCATGCTATACAACTTTCCCCACAACTTTCCCTCCTTCCTTTCCTCTTTGAACCACGTCCTAGATTCATGCTATAGAACTTTCCCCACAACTTCCCCCCTTCCTTTACTCATTGAACCACGTCCTAGATTCATGCTATACAACTTTCCCCACTACTTCCCCCCTTCCTTTCCTCTTTGAACCACGTCTTAGATTCATGCTATACAACTTTCTCCACTACTTTCCTGTTTGATCCAACACCTAGATTCGAGTGCAGAAGCGGAAAAAGCCCACATGCAGCTAGAGCAACGCATGTGGAATAAGTAAAGTATACCTTAAGGTTCTTGGGGTATGGTTCGGTGGGCGACCGGAGGCCGTTCTTCCCACACTATGTACGGCGGCGAGGAAGAAGGGGTCGGAGGACCTCCCGCGCCGCTGCTAGGTGAAAGAGAACAGTTGCGCCGGTAGTGGATTCCCTCCCTCACCGACGGCGACAACATTAAGCCTCCTTCCCTTCCCGGCGGACGGATCCTGTCGGCTCTTTGACTAGCAGTGAGGGGAGAGAGAGAGAGAGAGGCCAACGAAGTCTTGTTTAGATCTGGAGAGGGTGAGAGAGTGTGAAGAGAGCAACTACAAGCGCTGAGGCTCCATCATGTATATATATAGTGGAGAGATAGTGTGAAGAGTGCAAACCCTAGAAAAGAACAAAATTATGCTCAAGTGCGGTTATCGAACCCGAGACCTCAAGTTTGATGAGCGAATAGGCTAACCAGCTACACCACCCTCACATTATGTTTAACGAGAGGAAAATAACCTTTTATACATTACTGCATTCGTGTGACAAGCATGCCATGTTTTTTTGCGTGGGAGTCATTGGGATTTAAATCATAATCGTGTCATGTGGCTTTGGTGGTAAGGTATTTTAGGATTTAAAGCAGTGTTGGTAGTACAGAAATAATGCAGCCTTAGTCACCTTACCTCTCTCCTCATAGTACGTTGGGTCCCACCCGTGAGAGGGTGAAACAAACAAATTAATAAGAAAAATTAAAAGCGCCAGCGGTGTATCTTACCTCACACATCTCGCTACTGCTCGTGAACACTGTCTGATTGATCCCTTTGTTCGCTCACGTACTATTTTAAGTGAATCCTTATTATAACATGCACACAATACACATGCATGCACTCGCACACTAGCACACGACGGGCAGACACACACTAGTTAGCACACAGCACACACACACCGGTGACCGGCGACGAAGTTGAGGCCGCAGGGTCGTACTTTGGCAGCCGCACTACAATCATGCACACAAGGCGAGTAGAGCGACCTAGTGTGGGTGTCATCATAATCATCATTGATGGCCATGTCATCTCACACAGATGGACTTCGTATGCGTTGCGCCACAAGCAGCGAGAGATCGGACTTGGAGTAGTGGTAGAGCAACAGGTCGACGACCTCAGGTGGTAGGGTCAACAATGGGAACGGCGGACAACGGGCGAGGTACTACACGAACTTGTGGCAATAGAGGCCAGCGTGCGACTTGAGTCCGTGCTAGTGTGTGTGCATTCACTACAAGCTGTGCGCTGCGCGTTGCATGCGTGTGCCGCTACTAAAGGTAGAAAAATATATTTGTCACTAGTTAATCACAACTGGAGGTTGGTGTAGCTGGTTAGCCTGTTTGCCCCTGTAAAGCGTGAGGTCTAGGGTTCGAACCACGCCCCCATGCTTATTTTTATTTTCGTTCAACTTCTTTCTTCCACCCAATGACAGGTAGGACCATTACAAAAAAATGTAGTTCTGTGATGATGCGTGTTTGTCATAATAGGTCACGTATTCTGTCATGCATGTACATCCATGACGATTTTATGACAGAATCAAGATAGTCATACCTGTGCTGTCGTAGAAGTGTTCCATGACATTACCAAAATTATCATCACGGAAGTGTTCACTTCCATGACGATAAATCGCGCATCATAGAAGTGTTTTCATCAAGGGTGACCGACACATGGCATCCACCGTAACAGGTCGATGTTAAGCTATCGGGCCTAGTTTTGGATGCGATAACCCGTTAACAGCCCGGACCAATGTGGGTTTTCCATGTGTAAAATTCTCATTGGCCAGAGGAAACACGTGTTGGCTCACCGTTGGGACAGATGTCATCCACTCATTGGACAGGAGGTGCCTATGATACGTCGACACATGGCACGGCCCAACAGAGGCCCATTCCAGTGAAAAGGTCGACCTGTTTGACTTGGTCAAAAGGTAACGGGCCGGCCCACGAAAAGCCTGTTAATTGCCTGTTCATATATCGCCCATTTACGGCCCGCTAATTCCCGACCTGTTATAGTCTATCGGAATTAAGCCCAGTAGCTTCATGTGGGCCGTCCAATATGATTCCAGCCCGTTGTTACTTCTGACCCATGTATGGCCCATGATGTCTTTCGGCCCATATGAGGCCCTTCGTAACTCTGGGCCCAATAAAGGACCGATATGAAACTGGCCCATAATGAATAGTGTATCGCTTTATACCCATTAACGGTCTATTATTTCATCGGCCGTTTCCAGCCCGTGTTAACTTTCGGCCTTCTAAGGGCCCGTTTTATTCTTGGGCTCATTTCTAGAATTCGGTTAGTTACGGTCCGTTACTGGCCTGTTCCGTTTGTGGGCCAAATTCAGCTCGTGGTTACATTGGGCCCATTTGTGGCCCGTTAACCCATTGGCTATTTTCATAGCATTGTCAAATACGGCCTATTAACCACCCGTTATGGTCAACGAATAGTACGACCCATGTTTGGCGAAATGATTATACGCCCCGTAGAAGGCCTATGGATCATAGGGCCCGTAGAAGACCAATGGACCCTACGGCCCATAGAAGGCCCATGGATCATAAGGCCCGTAGAAAGTCCATGGATCCTACGGCCCGTAGAAGGCCCATGGATCCTACAGCCCATAGAAGGCCCATGGTTCCTATGGCCCGTAGAAGGCCCATGGATCCTATGGCCCGTAGAAGGCCCATGGATCCTACGGCCCGCAGGAGGCCCATGGTTACAACAGTCCATATGTTGCCATGATTATTGCGGCATAGTTACCAAAAATAGGTTATTGTGGCCACTAGAAAAACGCGGAAAAAGAACTGTAGTGACTACAAGCAAACAACTAAACAAGACAATAAGGAAATAAATAAGCAAGCAACTAACGCTAGCCTATTACAACTATTACACATATTACATCCACTGGCATCAAAGTTCGCTACCATTGCAATTATAGGGAACAAAGCAGCATATTACATACACTGGCCGTCAAAATTGGCCACAAGTGCAAATAAACGCGGCAGTAAAACTAGAGCATAACTGAAACAACTTCAGAAGAGCTCAAGAAACGTCATCCTGGGTATCGACCATGCTGGCAATAAGCTTAGCAAGTTTATTAGCTTTGTCCTGTTTGGTGCTAAAATCCTCCAATGCTTGCTCTTGCACCAGAAAGTATGCATCTGAGTGCTCCAGGGATTTCCACAGTCCATCTGCTTCTTGTCGCAGCACAGCTGATTGATGTCTTTCAGCTTGTAGTTGAGACTCAAGAAACCGAACTGATTCAGACAGTGAGTTTGAATAGCTTGTGCAAGCGGTAGTGGCTAGTAACTCGAACACTAAACCAAGACAGGACTTTGGGGTTGTCTCACTGTCTTCAAGATAGTCTTCCTTAGCTGTTTTATCAGCTTTGTTGGAGACCAACAAGGATATCTCACTATCCTGAACCTTATCTGCATTACTTCCTTTACCATTTCTTAATAAGGCACTCTTCCGCAATATTCTGTCAGCATTCTAAAAGAGGAAACAAGCAGGCACATAATAGGTTTAGCATGTACTAGTATATGAAACTCATTTCGGTGAACCAGTTCATTAGTAAGGTGGACAGTATTAAACTACCAAGTCTACTATTGCTAAGTACTAGTACATAATAAAAGCATCAAACAAGCATATATCTATGTCCTATGGTCACTGCATTGTCTTGCCAAATCAAAATAGAGACATGGTTCAAATCATATCAGTTCAAGACAAAGCAACAGTGAAAGAATACAAAGCGTGGGAAACTGCATGGCACAACAAGATTTCAGATGGGTACCATGGATCTACATGTACAACAACACTATTGGCTCTGTTGTGATGCTAGTAATGTGCATGATATGAGAAGTCAACTATATACACAATTGAAATTGAAATCAACAGAGCTATTGATCAGAGCAAACCTGTTAAGGAAACATGCGTGAACATACCTGCTGTGCCATTGGCGTTTCGATTGGATCCTTCAATTTAAAAATAAGTCTATATGAGTAAATACAGTGATACAAGAGCAAAGCAGTATGCGCGATAGCAATGGAATCTTAATTTTGAACAGTTGTTCTTCAGGTTTAAGTACTTGTTCTACATGAACAGAGTATAGTAAGACACAAGATACATTACTTAAAGAAATGAGCTCATAGACCTTACCACATTCTTGGTTCGAGACCGGTACAAAACAACGCGTTCCTAGTCATCGTCCAATAAATGTGTCTCAGGAGAACGTAAGGGAATTTGATGAGTTTGTTTGCCAGTGAAGTACGTTTTCTTCAGGTAATTCCGATACTACCACCAAGCATTCTTGAAGATAGCAGAGGTATTAACACAGGTTACCGCATCCTAAGTTTCCAAATCGGTCCTTCTCTATAGAGAAAAATGGGAAATTTGTTGTATTATAACCATCATGGAGGTAGAATGTATGGGACAAAGCAAAGTAATTGTCATGAATAACATTACTTACACATAACTCCCAAACAAACACCTGCAACTAGCATTTGCCTTCATCTTCAGTATAATATTTCCAAGATGGGAAGATACGCACATATGATTTAACAATATCAAATGCGATAGATGCTAAACTACGACTGGCTGGTTGTGCTTCCTCTACAGGAATAGGCATACTAACTATTGGAGTTGGGGTTCACCATGGTATTACTGGCCCTTTGGGTACTGGAGTTGCCTTACTAACTCCTCTTTGTTTGGGAGCTCTGTGGTGGACATGCTGCTGTGTCAACAGGAACTGGGTTACTATCTGCTGGGGTTGGGGTTAGATTGGGTGAAGCTAGTTCTCTGACCATCGCAGTAGGGGTACAATCTGCGTGAGTCTGGGTTATTTGTGGTAGGGCTGGTTCTCGTGCATGTACAACCGGGGTGCTATCCCCACCAAGAGGTAGCACTGTTTTATTTGAAGACTGTGTTTTTACTCTGCTAGATACTGGCATCACCCGCCCCAATTCAAATGGCTGATAAACAGGAAACATAGTTGAATGTAGAGACATTGTATGAGAGACAGATGCAATAGATAGTGTGGAAAAAAGAGGGCATGAAATAGTTAACATGTATATTGTTTAACTAAAACGGAAAGCATGACATAATTTCACATGTATGATGTCTATCTAAACTGGATAGCATAGCATAACATAATTCAAAGATATGATGAATAACTAAACATGATCGCATGACATAATTCACATACATGTTCTGCAAGTAATCATGATCGCATGATTTATTTCACATATGTGATTTATATGCTAAATAGAGGGCATTCAATATGATGTCTGAACTAAGAACATGGTGTTGAATATTGGGTATATGATGTCTAAACTATGCAATGCAAGACACCATATGCATGATATGAGCAGTATAACCGTGCCAAGTTGGAGCATACACCTCCGTGGGGGAATAGGACTGGTCATCTATCTCTGAATCCATCTCTGAGGAGCTATCGAGACCCAACAAGGGATCTGCTTCGACAGGTAGCACTGTCTGCTCTGAAGGCCTTGTTTTCACTCCAGATTTTTCCATCTCCCACCCAAATGGCCGATTCATGGGAAGAGTAGTTTAATGTACAAACATTGTCGACAAATGGAAATGTAATGAATAAAAGGATGGGCAAGATACCATTCAAATATATGATGCCAGGTGTCGGTGTCAAAACCGGCGGATCTCGGGTAGGGGGCCCTGAACTGTGCGTCAAGGCCGGATGGTAACAGGAGGCAGGGGACATGATGCTTTACCCAGGTTTGGGCCCTCTTGATGGAGGTAAAACCCTACGTCCTGCTTGATTAATATTGATGATATGGGTAGTACAAGAGTAGATCTACCACGAGATCTACTAATATTGATGATATGTCCGGCCGTCCAGGTTTGGGCCCTTTGCAAGGCGTCATTTAATAAAGAATGCGATAATAGTCGTAATGTCATGCATTATTTATTAAAAAATTGTGTTAAAGCAGAGTGATACAGATAGTGCGATAAGCAAAGAGTAGGACTATGTCCCTTCCAAGGGCAAGCTGAGGAATGATGTTAAATTGAATATTTCACTCATTACCGTAATCAACCTGGGAATTCCGTGGTATGACATAGCTGTCTGCCTTCTTGGTTGATGCATCATGTGTTCGGCAATAGTGCTGCCGGACAGTGTTTCTAGAGATTAAGGTCCTGAAAGAAAAAGAAAAATAACCAAACGGGAAGCCCCTAGTGCGGTTTAGGCCGCGTTTTGGGGCGTGCCGCAGTTGTGCCCCCTCCCCACCTGTGCCCATGGTATTTTTAATGCATAATTATGTACGCGCTGCATGAATACCGCCGTTGGGGTGGGGGGGTGGCCCCCGTATTGCTACGTGAGCTCAGATCGCGCCAGGCGGTCTATTTTCTGATTGCCCCGAGCGCGCTTGAAGGTGTCCGGGCTTTGAAGTGCCAAACTAGTTGATTGCCTTGAGAGGCTGCTTTGCACTTCTGCTGCGAGGGCCAGGGTGTGCTCCTCTGTTCGGAGAGAGCGTTCTGTGTTTCCATTGACTGTAATAACTCCACGACATCCTGGCATCTTGAGCTTGAGGTATGCATAATGCGGTACCACATTGAATATAGAAAATGCGGTTCACCCAAGCAGCGCGTGATAACCACTACGGAACGGGACTATATCGAAGATTAACTCTTCGCTTCGGAAGTTATCCGGGGATCCGAAGACCACTTCCAGTGTAATTGAGCCTGTGCAATAGGCCTCTACACCTAGAATGATGCCCTTAAAGGTCGTTTTTGTGGGTTTGATCCTTGAGGGGTCTATGCCAATTTTGCGCACCGTGTCCTGATAAAGCAGGTTCAGGCCGTTGCCGCCGTCCATAAGGACTCGAGTGAGGTGAAATCCTTCGATGATTGGGTCTAGGACTAGTGCGGCAAATCCGCCATGATGGATACTAGTGGGGTGGTCCCTGCGATCGAAGGTGATCGGACAGGAGGACCAAGGGTTGAACTTTGGGGTGACTGGCTCCAACGCATATACGTCCCTGAGTGCACGCTTCCGCTCCCTCTTGGGATGTGGGTTGCGTATATCATGTTCAGCGTCCGCACTTGCGGGGGAAACCTCTTCTGTCCTCCAGTGTGCGGCTGCCGAGGTTCCTCCTCGTCATCGCTATGCGGCCCCTTGTCCTTGTTTTCGGCAATTAACTTGCCGGCCTGCTTGAACACCCAACAATCCTTGTTGGTGTGATTGGCTGGCTTGTCTGGGGTGCCGTGTATTTGATACGAGCGATCGAGTATACGGTTCAAGCTGGACGGACCCAGAGTACTTTGTTAGAATGGCTTTTTCCGCTGACCGGGTTTAGAGCCTTTGAATCCGGCGTTGACTGTCGTATCCTCAGTATTTTTGCTGTTAATGCGGTGCTTATGCTTGTTGCGACGTGACCTGCTATTGTCGTCCTTGGTATCTGAAGTACCATGGTTCTTTGATATGTTATTACTGCGAGCCAGCCAGCTGTCTTCTCCCGCAAAAAGCGGGTCATGAGCGTCGTGAGAGCTGCCATAGATTTCGGCTTTTCCTGACCAAGGTGCCGGGCTAGCCACTCGTCTCGGATGTTGTGCTTGAAAGCCGCTAAGGCCTCCGCATCTGAACAGTCGACGATTTGGTTTTTCTTTGTAAGGAACCGAGTCCAGAATTGCCTGGCCGACTCTTCTAGCTGCTGAATTATGTGACTCAAATCATCGGCCTCTGGTGGTCGCACATAAGTGCCCTGAAAGTTGTCGAGGAATGCGGCTTCCAGATCTTCCCAACAGCTAATGGAGTCCTCTGGCAAGCTGTTAAGCCAATGCCGCGCTGGTCCTTTGAGCTTTAGTGGGAGGTATTTGACGGCGTGTAAGTCATCGCCACGGGCCATGTGGATGTGGAGGAGGATGTCCTCAATCCATACTGCGGGATCTGTTGTGCCGTCATATGATTCAATATTTACAAGTTTGAAACCTTCTGGGAATTGATGTTCCATTACTTCGTCTATGAAGCATAAGGGGTGTGCGGCGCCTCTGTATTGGGCTATATCGCGACGCAGCTCGAATGGGTCTTGCCCGCTATGTTCGGCCCGACCAGATTTGCTTTTACTGTATCCGGCGTGACATTTGTCGTCTCGCAGAGTGGTGCGCCCTCGTGATCGGTAGATCGATCTTGAATGCTTTGCCTTGTCCTCCAATATGTCTCGCAGGTCTGGCATATCTCCCCATGCCTTTTTATTTGAATGGCGTTGGGGTGGAGGCTGAGCTTTTGGCTGGAATGCCTCTCTATAGCGGCCACGAGGTGGCCGATCAGCCATATCATACACTTCTTCCTCCAGTCGGGGTAGTAACCCGCGCCTTGGGTAACTCTTGGAGGGGCGCTCGAGTTTATATTCCTCGGTCGCGAGGACTTCAGTCCATTTGTCAGCTAGCAGATCTTGATCAGCTTGAAGCTGCTACTGCTTTTTCTTCAGGTTATTTGCAATGGCCATAAGCCGGCGCTTGAAGCGCTCTTGTTCGACGGGATCCTCTAGGATGACGAATTCATCGTCGCCGAGGCTTGCCTCGTCTTTGGAGGGGGGGGGGATGTAATTGTCATCCTCCTCCTCTCCGTCTGCCGCTCTCTCAGGAGAGCTGGCTCCTTCATTCTCCTGCTCTAAATCTTGCTAGAGGGGATTGTTGTTGTCTTCGGCACTATCCGGAGTGTTATTATCTCATGTGCCGGTATCACCACTTTTGCTTTGGCGAGACTTAGAGCGGCGCCGCTAACGTCGGCGCTTGGGTTGCTTCTTGGAGGGGTCATCCTCCGCTATCCCGTCGCCATTGCCTTCTTTGGGTGTATCCACCATGTATATGTCATATGATGAGGTGGCTTTCCAGTGCCCTGTAGGTGCTGGTTCATGTTCGTCTCCTACATCATCGTCCATACCGTCGATTTCTCGGAGTCGAAGTCGAGCTTGTCGGTTAAATCATCGACAGTGGCTACGAAGTGGGTGGTGGGTGGGCGTCGAATTTCTTCGTCGTCCGCATCCCAATCCTGTTGGCCATAATCCGGCCAGGGCTCTCCTGACAAAGAGAGAGACCTTAGTGAATTCAGAATGTCGCCGAAGGGCGAGTGCTGAAAGATATCCGCGACGGTGAATTCCATGACCGGCGCCCAATCGGATTCGATTGGCAGGGGCGCAGATGGTTCGGAGTCAGAAAAAGAGTCCGGCACCTTGGAGTCACGGGCTGCGCAGAGGATTATGCTGGTGTTTGGCTCAACCGCCATTGAGACTACAGCCCCTGAGGCGGTGTCTAACCACCCATCCTTGATTGGCGCAGTTGGCTCCAAGCTAAGGGTCGGAGCTGATGCGGGCACGGCCTCTGGGGTACTGTTCGGCGCTAGAGCTAGGTCATACCCATCGCGACAGTGCGGCGCGCCTGGCTGTGGCTCGAACCCGTCGAAGATCAAGTCTCCGTGGATGTCGGCCGTGTAGTTCAAACTTCCAAATCTGACCTGATGGCCAGGGGCGTAGCTTTCAATCTGCTCCAGATGGCCAAGCAAATTAGCCCACAGTGCAAAGCCGCCGAATGCAAAGATCTGTCCGGGGAGAAAAGTCTCACCCTGGACCGCATCGCTATCGATGATAGTAGGAGCCATCAAGCCTAACGACGACGACATAGAGGAACTCTCAATGAAAGCACCAATGTCGGTGTCAAAACCAGCGGATCTCGGGTAGGGGGTCCCGAACTGTGTGTCAAGGTCGGATGGTAACAGGAGGCAGGGGACACGATGTTTTACCCAGGTTCGGGCCCTCTTGATGGAGGTAAAACCCTATGTCCTGCTTGATTAACATTGATGATATGGGTAGTACAAGAGTAGATCTACCACGAGATCAGAGAGGCTTAACCCTAGAAGCTAGCCTATGGTATGATTGTATGTTGTGATTGTTGTCCTACGGACTAAAACCCTTCGGTTTATATAGACACCAGAGAGGGTTAGGGTTACACAAGGTCGGTTACAAAGGAGGAGATATCCATATATGTATTGCCTAGCTTGCCTTCCACGCCAAGTAGAGCCCCATCCGGACACGAGACGAAGTCTCCAATCTTGTATCTTCATAGTCTAACAGTCCGGCCAATGGAGATAGTCCGGCTGTCCAGAGACCCCCCAATCCAGGACTCCCTCACCAGGTTAAACCGGATGGCATTGCACGTTTCACATATATTAAGGCTGGCTAAAAGACATGATACTACACAATTCTCATATATGATATAGAAACTAAACAGGTGGCATTATAGAACATGTCTAAACTAAGCAGATGACATATATGATGTCAAAAGTATGAACTACAAGGCAACATATGCATGATATGACTAACATCATCATGCCAAGGTAGAGCAAACACCTTGGGGGTAAATAGGAGTGGTTAGCTGCGTCTGAATCCACCTCAGAACAGATATCTTCCTCTGGATTACAATGTGGAGAGGGGGGGTTTGCCATTGAAACCACCATGGAGTGATGTCTGCATGACATTGTATTACCGCGCAAAACTCTTCTCTTTTTTCTACATGTTCAACATGACTGTGTACAATATCTGACATGCATACGAAAAAAAAATATGGTGAGATTATGTAAGGAGAGCATGCAGAAATCTAGAGTGATGGTAACAACTAGTGGATGGATCCAAAAATAATGATAGTAGGCTGATGATTGCTTTAATTTAATAAAAAGACAGATCATGATTACTTTACTATTTGTTTTGCACCCAAGATGAACAACATAGGCATACCCTAGGTGAACCAGATATTAGACAGAGATACTATTCATTGCTGCCTCAATATGTGCCCCACAACTAATTTAGAACTCAAGTTTGAACATTAATTTGGACCTGACTTGGAGTCTAAAAGGTGAACAAGACGATAAAGTAGCAGGTAATTTTAAGGAATGCATAACATAAGCAGAAACAAAAGAGTCCGACCTCTCTTGTGGACCCGTGTACTCCTCAGGTTCATCTGCTGAGTCGATGATGGTGATGTCATTGTGGTGGGTGCCGGCGGCAGGGAAGGAGATCTGAGGCGGCGAAAGACGGTCAGGAGTCGTGATGTCCGGTTTGGTGGATGCTTCTGTTGATGGAGCAGCTCAGTTGAGGTGGACAACGTCACGGCAGGAGCAGGACAAACCACACAAAGTTTCCTTCGACACCTACATGTAACTGAATTAATTCTGTAAGGGCTCATTTGGCTTGCATAATTCTAAAAAAACATGGATAGGAAAAACACCGGAATAGGATAGGAATGCACATGGTAAACAGAGCATTTCTAAACACAGGATTTCTGTCAACTTGGGTGTTTGGTTCATAGGAATTGGAAGAGCAGAGGAATGCAAAGAAACATGGCCAAAATAAAGTGAAACTGTCGGATCGTGGGTTCCGGCAAACCCTTGAGGTTCGAACACTGGGGTGCGCACGAATATCTCTCTCTTCCTCCCTCACTCTCGCGACGATCTTTAGGCCTAGCTCGCCGAGCCCAAGGAACAAGAGACACGAGGGTTTATACAGGTTCGGGCCACCATTGTGGTGTAATACCCTACTCCAGTGTAGTGTGGTGGATTGCCTTGTAGGCTGAGGATGAACTAGTACAAGGGATGAAATAGCCTCCTGAGGAGAGGTGTTCTTGAGCTCGGTGAGCTTGTGTGTGTGAGGATGGTCTCAATGATCCGTCCCTTACTAAGGTGGTGGCTAGTCCTATTTATAGAGGCCATGGTCCTCTTCCCAAATGTTTAGGCGGGAACGGATCCCACAACGGCCAATTTCGAAGGGAGAGAACTAGTACAAGTTATCCTGACAAAAGGTGGTCTTCACCTGCCAAAGGCTCTGGTGGTGACGCCGCCGTGCGCTCCGTGGTGACCTCCGTCCTGCCGTCCTGCTGGTCTTGGTCTTGTTGCATAGATATGGAAACCTTTGCCTGATGCCTTGGAACTGCTGACCTGCGCTTGCCCCTTTAGCACCAACGAGAAAACAAGTACTCTGCGCCCGCTGGCGCCCGCCTAGCCTTGGTCGTCATGGCTCATGTCACGTGAACCTCGTGAGGTGCCCCTTGCATAGATATCTTCGCTCCTCGGGAGCCAGCCTAGGGAGGCTGCCCCTGAGGAGGTCTTGTGTCATCTGCCTCGCAAGGCTTGGCCCCTCACGAGGGTCTTGAGTGGTTGCTAGTGAAGATGGGTCATACCAGGCCACTGGATGAGCCATGCCCTGGGTCGCAGGCAGGCAAGTCTGGGTACCCCTGTTCCTAGGACACCGACAGTAGCCCCCGGGCCCAAGGTGCACTCGGACTTGGCTTCGAGGTGAAGCGAAAGGGAAAGTGTGGAGCATCGCAGGCCCCAATAGCCTGCGGCCTTGATTGACGTGTGGCGACTGACGGGACATGGTCGCCTCCACTTCCCCACGCAGCCTCGATTTGCGCCTGGCTAGGCAACCACTGTCGTCTACATAGCTATGCCTCCTTTACAGGCAGCACGCTCCGTAGCTTCCTCATCTTCCGGAAGGCAGCGGATTTCTTCCCCGAGTCTAATCTGACACCAACTCCCCCCGCCGCCATGGCACCAAGCTAGAATAAGAAGGGGAAGAAGGAGTCACGTATCTCGGCCCCCGCGATGCCGGTCTTCAAGCCCGCCATCGAGCTGTGGGTGGTGCTCAACCAGGCGATGGGCAAGGTGCGCCCGGCGCTTGCCGCCGATTTCAATGAGTGGGGGCGACGATGGCTTGGCCTGCTTCTCACGCCAAAATTGACAGGAAGGCCACTGAGGTCCCCATCCATCTTCACGCCCTCTGGGCAGACCTGATTCCTCCCTTCTCTGATTTCTTCAACACGGTGCTCTCGCAATACCAGATTAATGCGCTGCATCTCGATCCCCAATCCATCATCCTCCTTGCTGTCTTTGCCTTCGTCTGCGAAGCCATGGTGGGAATTGCCCCTTCTGTGGCCTTGCTTCTCCACTTCTCACCAAGGTTGGAAAAAGCGGTAGGCGTAAGCGAGGCGGTTGGCCTTCGCCTAGTGCCTAGGTGGCGCCTAAGCGCCCTAGGCGCGGCCTAGGCGGTAATATAGTTTTTACTCGTAGTATATTTGTGATTATTATATGGGTGTTGATATTAGTTTAGGGCATATAAATAAGTTAATTACTATCTACGTCCATTGGAGTCTAACCCATTTGGTATATGAGTATATTATGTTGCATGATTTCTTGCTTGGGTAGACAATTCCTTACTTGCCCTGCCTAGACCTCCATTTATGCCCTAGGCGAGGCGTTTGGCCATTGCCTAGCACCTAGGCGTGCCTAAGCGCCTCCTAGGCACTGCCTTTTCCAACAGAGCTTCTTGCTGCACCTGACAGATGCTCTCCAGCGCTCAGGGTGTGTATCCCTTCAGGCCGTCGCAGCGACAGCCGGCTCGGGGATCGACTTCAAGCTCTAGCCAGTCATCGGAGGCTTCACGAAGCAGTGGGTGTTTGTGGACGTTGGTGTGCGCGGCCCCCTGCTGCTGGTCCGACGGATTCCAGCTGCTCCGAGATCCGGTTGGGGGCACCCGAAGCTCGCCGATCGGCGGCTCGCCCATGTCTGGCACCGACTGGCCAGGCTAAGGAACCTCGGAGTGACGACGCCTATGGTGGTGAAGGAGTTCGTCCGG
>NC_041380.1:162283007-162286894 GCF_002162155.2 Triticum dicoccoides | reverse complement strand
CGTCCCCCGGCACCCGGGAGAGACGCCCTAAGGAAGCGGCTGGGGGACAACACAGTCCGACAATCCTGAGGCTGGAGCCCCTGAGGCCCCGGTGAATCGCCACGAGGCGGGTACCAAGGTCTCCGCACGGTCTAGCACCCCTGAGGTCGCCTCCTCGGGAGTCACACCTCCGCGCCCAGCCTTGGTTACCGTGCCAAGGGCTTCAGCCAGCTCCAACCGAACTTCGAAGCGCTCCACAAGAGGAAGGGGTCTCCAAGCTGCAGTGGTGATGCCTTCCGGCAATTGAAGCAGAGAAAGTACATTGCTATTGACGAGTGAGTACCTTATCTTTGCAATTTCTTGAGCGCTGCTTCTCCTCCTGATCATAGTTCTTCAGGACCCCTTCCACCAGGGCGACGAAGTCTCCTGAGAAGCAATCCTCGCCTACTTCGGGCTCTCTGCTGACCCTGAGTGCCTCAAACCGACCCGCCACGTGTGGTGCAAGGCCTGCTGGGAAGGCGGACGTGCTAGCCTGGTGTCTTGACCCTGCGCTCTTGTCGTCCCTCCTTCGCAGTTCGGCATGGGGTGCGGGGAGTGTGCCGAGGGCCCGACCAATGGTGCTTGCCTGCAGCTGGGCGACCTCGGCCCTGCCCTGGCCTCACCTCTGAGCTACGAGGCCCCGCCCCACCAGCCCCCTGCTAGGAGCGGGCGAGCCGCTTCGAACTTCTCCAACACATCTTGGTGCGGAGGACGGACTCGGTCGCGCATTCGAGCTTGCACGCGAGCACGGAGCAGTCCGCCATGAGCTCTTCCGGGAGGCGATGGGCGCGCTGAGCCGGCTTGGAGAAGAGCTTGTGGATGTTAACGTCTGCCTTGAAACCGAAGGCCTTCGGCTGGCAGACGAATGACATCAGCTGAAGGTGGCCATCGACCTTGGGCGTCTCCAACACGAACGCGCCAATGCGAAGGCCAAGGTGTCCCTTGCTACCTCGCGCGAGGCTAGTGCCCGGGCCCTGGAGGAGGCCAGGGAAGCTGACCGTTGCCGTGACGTCGCAGAGAAACACGAAGGGGGGCTCCGGGCTCTGAATGCCTCCCTGGAGCGGCAGGTCGAGGTGCGCAGGGCTGCCTTGGCGTTGACCACGTCCAAGGCCAGCGTGCCCTGCTAGGCCATCTCCTCCACAGATCTGGGACAAGCCCATGGTGAGAACCCCCCCTTCGGACCTCTGTGCGGTTGGGCCAGCCAGTTTCGGCCCATGTCACGTTTTTTTCCGTTCTGCGATTTGTCTATTTATCCCAGAGTTTGCAGTTTTACAGGAAAGCCCTTCTTGATCATGCATTTAATATCTCACAAAACCGTGCATCAGATTAAAATAAATTATATATGAAACTTGCTTAGAATCTCGTCTAGTTTAATAATATGCAACTTTCATCCATGTTAAAAATGTTTAAACTACTGGTTGTGTAATTTTGCTCCTATGCCATGCTAAAATGATTTAATTCATAACTATTTAACTGTAGCTCCAAATTTAATAATCTTTATATGTAAATGGGGTAGAAAAATGCCTAGTTTAACATGGTGGCCTTACTTTGCATGTTTAACAACTCTAAAATATGGTTTAGGGCAGAACAGTACCAAACCTTAAAATATGCATATGGGGCTTTACCGGAATTGTTGTTCGTTGTTTCCGACCTCATTTAAACTTGCCTAGATAGGTAGTTTTGTTGTGCTTCACCCCTTGCCATGTTAATAAACATTTAATATTGTTGGGTACATAAACGAGAGAGAACTAAATAAGTCATGTGGTGTTTTCTTCAAAATGCAACTCCGTTGCATGTTGAGCTCCACTTAATTTGTAGGATTGTTTGTGCATTTTGCCATGCCTCTTTAAACCGGACATGCATCATACTTGTTTGCGCATCGTGCCATGATTATGTGATGGTTGTTTACCATGATTGTTTGCTTCTTTCCGGTGTTGCTTCTTCGGGTTGGTTCCGATAACGTCGCGTTTGTGAGGACCCGTTCGTCTACGTCCGTTTGTCTTCTTCATGGACTCGTTCTTCTTCCTTGCGGGATCTCAGGCAAGATGATCATACCCTCGAAATCACTTCTATCTTTGCTTGCTAGTTGCTCGCTCTTTTGCTATGCCTATGCTGCGATACCTACCACTTGCTTATCGTGCCTCCTATATTGTTGAACCAAGCCCCTAACCTACCTTGTCCTAGCAAACCGTTGTTTGGCTATGTTACCGCTTTGCTCAGCCCCTCTTATAGCATTGTTAGTTGCAGGTGAAGATTGAAGTTTGTTCCTTGTTGGAACATGGAGATGTTGTTCCTTGTTGGAACATGTTACTTGTTGGGATATCACAATATATCTTATTTAATTAATGCATCTATATACTTGGTAAAGGGTGGAAGGCTCGGCCTTATGCCTGGTGTTTTGTTCCACTCTTGCCGCCCTAGTTTCCGTCATATCGGTGTTATGTTCCCGGATTTTGCATTCCTTACGCGGTTGGGTAATAATGGGAACCCCTTGACAGTTCGTCTTGAATAAAACTCCTCCAGCAATGCCCAACCTTGGTTCTACCATTTGCACTAACATCCTACCACCTTCCCTTGGGTTCTGCAGACTCAAGGGTCATCTTTATTCTAACCCCCCCCCCCGGGCCAGTGCTCCTCTGAGTGTTGGTCCGATCGAGTAGACTGCGGGGCCACCTCAGGGAAACTTGAGGTTTGGTTTTACTCGTAGGATGTCTCATCTGAGTGTGCCCTGAGAACGAGATATGTGCAGCTCCTATCGAGATTTGTCAGCACATTCGGGCGGTGTTGCTGGATTTGTTTTAACCTGTCGAAATGTCTTGAAGAACCGGGATACCGAGTCTGATCGGAATGTCTCGGGGGGAGGTCTATTCCTTCGTTGACCGTGAGAACTTGTCATGGGCTAAGTTGGGACACCCCTGCAGGGATTTGAACTTTCGAAAGTCGTGCCCGCGGTTATGGGCAGATGGGAATTTGTTAATGTCCGGTTGTAGAAAACCTGAAGTTGACCTAAATTAAAATACAACAACCGCGTATTTAACCGTGATGGTCTCTTTCCGGCGGAGTCCGGGAAGTGAACACGGTGTTGGAGTTATGCTTGACGTGGGTTGTTCTAGGATCACTTATTGATCATACTTTTATCGACCGTGCTTTGCCTTCTCTCCTCGCTCCCATTTGCGTATGTTAGCCACCATATATGCTAGTCGCTTGCTGCAGCTCCACCTCATACCTTTTACCTTACCCATAAGCTTAAATAGTCTTGATCGCGAGGGTGCGAGATTCTTGAGTCCCCGTGGCTCACAGAGACTTCCAAAACCAGCTTGCAGGTGTCGTTGAACCGTGCAGATGACGCAGCCAAGCTCAGGAGGAGCTCGATGAAGATCTTGTCCTTTGTGTTGTTTCGTTCCAGTTGTCCAGTAGTGGAGCCCAGTTGGGGTCGATCAGGGGACCTTGTCGCATTTGGGGTTCTTCTTTTATTTTGGTTCCGTAGTCGGACCTTGATTGTATTTGGGTGATGTAATGCTTTATTCATGTAATTGTGTGAAGTGGCGATTGTAAGCCAACTATGTATCTTTTCCCATATGTATTACATGGGTTGTGTGAAGATTACCTCACTTGCGACATTGCTTTCAATGCAGTTATGCCTCTAAGTCATGCTTCGACACGTGGGAGATATAGCCGCATCGAGGGCGTTACAAGTTGGTATTAGAGCCTTCCCCAACCTTAGGAGCCCCCATTGCTTGATTGTTTTTAGCAGCCGTTGTTGAGTCTAGAAAAATGTTTTGAGTCATTTAGGAATTATATATCGGAGAGTTTAGGAATTCTTTTTACTTCTCAGTCTCCTCATTGCTCTGGTAAGGCATCCTAACGTA
>NC_041380.1:162281557-162282997 GCF_002162155.2 Triticum dicoccoides | reverse complement strand
ATATGAGTATATTATGTTGCATGATTTCTTGCTTGGGTAGACAATTCCTTACTTGCCCTGCCTAGACCTCCATTTATGCCCTAGGCGAGGCGTTTGGCCATTGCCTAGCACCTAGGCGTGCCTAAGCGCCTCCTAGGCACTGCCTTTTCCAACAGAGCTTCTTGCTGCACCTGACAGATGCTCTCCAGCGCTCAGGGTGTGTATCCCTTCAGGCCGTCGCAGCGACAGCCGGCTCGGGGATCGACTTCAAGCTCTAGCCAGTCATCGGAGGCTTCACGAAGCAGTGGGTGTTTGTGGACGTTGGTGTGCGCGGCCCCCTGCTGCTGGTCCGACGGATTCCAGCTGCTCCGAGATCCGGTTGGGGGCACCCGAAGCTCGCCGATCGGCGGCTCGCCCATGTCTGGCACCGACTGGCCAGGCTAAGGAACCTCGGAGTGACGACGCCTATGGTGGTGAAGGAGTTCGTCCGGCGTCACTTCACTCTGGTTCAACGCCACTCCCGACAAATGTGGACCTTCTTCGGCTACGGGGACCGCATGAGGCTTCAGGCTCCGGCTCTTCCTCCTGAGGCGCGGTGCACGGTGCTCGAGTTCCTGACGGGCGACCCGATGCCAGCCAACCTGCTGGCGGAGGGTGGTCTTTTGTACTGCTACTCGAACAAGGTGGAGTTCGTGAAGTAGGTGCCCCTCTTTGACGAATGGGGATTGTTCCCAGTTGGCCTTGAAGGGCCTCGCGAGAGCCCCGTCTTCGTGGCCCCCCTGCCTGCCGCCAACATGATGCCCGCCCTAGAAGCGAGCGCAGGGGGCGGTCGCCGTCGAACGATGGCGGTGCTGCTGCTGAGGAACCGGCGCCACTCGGGGCTCTTGAGGTGCCGTCCCCCGGCACCCGGGAGAGACGCCCTAAGGAAGCGGCTGGGGGACAACACAGTCCGACAATCCTGAGGCTGGAGCCCCTGAGGCCCCGGTGAATCGCCACGAGGCGGGTACCAAGGTCTCCGCACGGTCTAGCACCCCTGAGGTCGCCTCCTCGGGAGTCACACCTCCGCGCCCAGCCTTGGTTACCGTGCCAAGGGCTTCAGCCAGCTCCAACCGAACTTCGAAGCGCTCCACAAGAGGAAGGGGTCTCCAAGCTGCAGTGGTGATGCCTTCCGGCAATTGAAGCAGAGAAAGTACATTGCTATTGACGAGTGAGTACCTTATCTTTGCAATTTCTTGAGCGCTGCTTCTCCTCCTGATCATAGTTCTTCAGGACCCCTTCCACCAGGGCGACGAAGTCTCCTGAGAAGCAATCCTCGCCTACTTCGGGCTCTCTGCTGACCCTGAGTGCCTCAAACCGACCCGCCACGTGTGGTGCAAGGCCTGCTGGGAAGGCGGACGTGCTAGCCTGGTGTCTTGACCCTGCGCTCTTGTCGTCCCTCCTTCGCAGTTCGGCATGGGGTGC
>NC_041380.1:162269716-162281547 GCF_002162155.2 Triticum dicoccoides | reverse complement strand
CAGCCTTCGTTGACAGAGTTCATGCTAGAGATGGAAAGGAACAAGCGTGAGTCCAACCACTTGTTGGCACGTATCGAGGAGAACACCGCACATCAGTCCAACAAGTCTGTGACCATTCATGACTTCATTCGCTTGCACCCACCTACCTTTCATCATTCCATCGAGCCACTCGATGCAGATGACTGGCTCCGTAGCATCACCCATAAGCTGCGTTCCGCGAACGTAGCTGAAGATGACAAGGTCACTTATGCCACATACCACCTGGAAGGTCCTGCTAGTCTTTGGTGGCAGAACTACGAGGCTATGCTTCCAGCTGGCCAGATTCCTACCTGGAAGGATTTCACTGAGGTTTTTCGCGAGCATCACATTCCCCAAGCCCTCCTTGATCGCAAGAGAGAAGAGTTCTGTAGTTTCACCCAGAGTAAGATGGCTATTGATGCTTATAGTAGAGAGTTCGAGAACCTTGCCCGCTATGCCACAGAAGAAGTGTCCACGGATGCTAAGAAGCAGGCTAGGTTCCGGAAGGGTCTCAACCCCAAGTTGCGTCGTGATCTCCACCTGCATCATTGTGATACATTCCAAGCCCTTGTGAACAAGGCCATTAATGTAGAGACAGCTCAGCTCACTTACGAGGAGTCTCGTAAGCACACCCGTGATTTGGGATCCTCCTCTGGTTCTAGTTCCCAGAAACGCCGAATTTGGGTTCCAAACTCCGCTCTTCCTTCCGGTTGTACACCGAGGTCATCCTATGTGGTGCCTTCCCCAGCTCAGTCGTATGTTCCACCCAGGTCTACTGGTAGGCCGTTTGTCAGTGCGGGTCCCCGTCCAACCTCAGGGACTTGCTTCACATGCGGGAAGCCAGGACACTATGCACGTGATTGCTCTTAGACTAGTTATGCTCCACCCCAGCCCGAGAAGACTGTGGGCTGTATTAAGCCATCACGCAAGATGATCAGTGTTAAGTCAGCCCCCACTGAACGTGGATGTGTGCATCACGTCTCAGCTAAAGACGCTCATGATGATCCAGATGTCGTTCTTGGTACACTCCTTGTCAATTGTCACCCAGCATCAGTTCTATTTGATACTGGAGCATCTCACTCCTTCATTTCTGAAGGCTATGCTCGTTTGCACGACATGTCATTTTGTGATATGCCAACTCCGCTTGAAATCCAAACCCCAGGGTCTAGATGGCAGACCACCAGAATCAGCCATGGTAATGAAATCCTTGTTGATAGACTTGTATTCCTTGCATCACTTGTAGCCCTCAAGTCCTCAGATATTAACATCATCTTGGGTATGGACTGGATGACAGCTCATCATGCCAAGATTGATTGCTACACAAGATCTGTTCAGCTTACACACCCATCTGGCAAGTTAGTCACCGTCTCTACTAGAGTTGCAAAGCGTCAGCTCTATTCTCTTAATGCCAGCCCTCTTCCAGACCTTGAAGATATCCCGGTAGTCCGTGACTTTCCGGATGTCTTTCCAGAGGAACTGCCAGGTGTTCCACCTGACAGAGAAGTAGAGTTTGTCATAGATCTTATCCCAGGAACAGCTCCAATCTCCCGGAGACCTTACAAGATGGCACCCCTAGAACTAGCCGAGCTTAAGAAACAACTCGATGAGTCCTTGCAAAAGGGTTTCATCCGTCCTAGTTCTTCTCCTTGGGCTTGCCCCGTCCTCTTTGTCAAGAAGAAAGACGGTACGGACCGGATGGTCGTTGATTATCGTCCCGTTAATTTGGTCACGATAAAGAACAAGTATCCGCTCCCCAGGATCAACGACCTGTATGATCAGCTCGCTGGATCCTCAGTCTTCTCCAAGATGGATTTAAGGTTAGGATACCACCAAATCAAAATCAGAAATGGGGACATTCCCAAGACAGCTTTTGTCACTCGTTATGGTCAGTACGAGTACACCGTCATGTCCTTCGGCCTAACCAATGCCCCAGCCACATTCTCCCGCTTGATGAACTCGATCTTCATGGAGTACTTAGATAAGTTCGTCGTGGTTTACGTCGATGATATTCTTATTTACTCGAAGAACGAGAAAGAGCATGCCGAACATCTTAGACTTGTATTAGAAAAACTCAGAGAGCACCGCCTTTATGCCAAGTTCTCCAAGTGTGAATTTTGGTTGCCAGAAGTGACCTACTTAGGTCACGTAATCTCTGGTAAGGGCATTGCTGTCAATCCCGAGAGAGTTCAAGCCGTTCTTGATTGGACCCCACCTGAGACCGTTAAACAAGTTAGGAGTTTCCTTGGTCTAGCCAGCTATTGTCGCCGCTTTGTTGAAAACTTCTCCAAAGTAGCCAAACCCCTCACGGAACTTCTCAAGAAAGATAAAAAGTTTGAGTGGTCCCCACAGTGTGAGTACAGTTTTCAGGAACTGAAAAGACGCCTGACTTCTGCTCCCATACTGGTGCCACCGGATTTCACTAAAGACTTTATTATCTACTGCGACGCCTCACGACAGGGACTAGGTTGCATTCTTATGCAGGATCGTCATGTGATTGCCTATGCATCCCGACAGTTGCATCCACATGAGGAGAATTATCCTACACATGATCTAGAGCTTGCAGCCGTAGTCTATGCACTCAAGACCTGGCGACATTACCTCCTTGGTAAACGTTGCGAGATCTACACCGATCACCAGAGTCTCAAGTATATCTTCACCCAACCAGATCTGAACCTTAGGCAAAGACGTTGGTTGGAGTTGATCACAGATTATGATCTAGGGATTACCTACACCCCAGGCAAAGCCAATGTCATGGCTGATGCTCTAAGCCGTAAATCTTATTGCAACAATCTCATGTTGCAGCAAGGCCAACCACTTCTCCATGAGGAATTCTGTAAGCTTAACCTTCACATTGCTCCTTGCGGATTCCTTTCTACCCTGGTGGCGAAACCTGATCTTGAAGATCGGATTATCGCTGCTCAAAAGCAAGACACAGGAATTTCTCGGATTGTCAGGACCCCGACTCAATGTCACATCGATCTAGCCTGTAGCACCTCATATCACTTTGCGGCCTCACGCACGGTATCCCCACGGGTGTCGCCTTACCTTTGCCCGGGACCGTTTGCGCCTTTTGGCTCGCGTATATGATAGTGTCACTAGCATCCATATGATAAGGAGCCCGGGCTGACATGACTAGTCGTAAACCCAAAGTGGCACAGACTTACAGGGACAGGCATCCATGACCCAGCATCGAACGTGTCGATCATCAGCGAGTGAATCCAGGCTGTAGCACTGGGCTAGCAGGACTCCGGTGAACCGGGCTGTAGCGGGCTAACAGGACTCTGGTATTCATCGCGTGACATTTCCCCGAAGGGACAGACACAGGAACGAAGAAGGACACATGCCGGCCAGCCTAAGTGTTTCGGAGCAGTAGCAAGCTACCATGGCTTAGTGGAAACACTAGGAGACATTTCCCGGTAAGAGAGGCTACTAAAGATAAACAACTAGATGGTCACATCCCACACATACCAAGCATTTCAATAACATACACACAATATGCTCGATATGTGCAAATACAACATGGCATCACAACATGACTCTACAAATCAAGTATTTTAATCAATAGGCTCCGAGGAGCGAGATATTACAAACATGGGTCTCATGACCCAACAATCAGAGCATACAAGTCAAAGCACAAGCGGAAGCTATCATGTCTGGGTACAGACATCTATAAATGAAAAAGGCCGAGAAGCCTGACTATCTATCAGATCCTGCCGAGGGCACAAGATCGTAGCTGAGGTAACAAGCTAAACGTCGAAGTCCACGTGGAACTACTAGTGAGACTGAAGTCTCTCTGCACAAAACATAAAATAGGCAAACGTGAGTACAAATGTACCCAGCAAGACTTACATCAGAACTAACTACATATGCATCATTATCAACAAGGGGATGGTGGGGTTTAACTGCAGCAAGCCAGCTTTGACTCGGTGGCTATCCTAAACTACGACTGCAAGCGACTCTTTTGAGGTGGCGCACACGAGTCCACATATTCACCATATCAATACACCACTATGGACCCGCTCCCGTCTCCCTACGAGAACGCCATCCATAGCACTCACGCTTATCTTGCGCATTTTAAAGTATCCACTTTCACTTGTCTATGAACTGATATAAGCAACCCAGAAGTCCTTTTCTGCGGACACGGCTATTCGAATAGATGATGATAACCCTGCAGGGGTGTACTTCTTCATACATGTTTCCACCACTTAGCGTCTGCACACGACATGTGCTCGGCAGACTTCAAGCGAAAGCCGACGTGGGTGTAGACCACGACCTACCTAAACACTCAAGTCTCTAGTCCAGGTTTATCGCCTATTCAGGTTCCATCCGCAGGGAGTCCGGCCGAGGTTTCCCATACGGCCCCGAACGATGTGAACAGGGTTCCCGAGATACCTAACGGGTATTCGGTACACCCGGCCACGTACCTACCGCATCACAGCCCACCCCTACGGTCAGCGCTGCCCACGGCCTCCAGTAGGCTACAAACACCAGAAACTACTTGCAAGTCCTGGACAGAGGACAAGGGTGAATAAGAAGTCGAGCGGGGTCATATTTCAGGGCCCAATGTATGGTAGTAGCTGAATCATGGATCACAAACACAGAACTCAGTTCCTGAGGACGGCTGCAATGAGACAACCCACCATGTACTCCTACATGGCCTCTCACCGCTACCTTTACCAAATCGTGTTCACACACTTATCTCACACACGGTAGGACATGTTCACACGCCTCTGATTCATCCCCGATGAATCAGACCTGACTCAACTCTAAGCAGTAGCAGGCATGACAAACAAGCATGAATGAGTAGGCACAACAGGGCTCAAACAATTCCTACTCATACTAGTGGGTTTCATCTATTTACTGTGGAATGACAGGTCATGCAAAGGATAGAGGGGTTCAGCTACCGCAGCGAGTAACAGATGAAACGTTGTTGTCCTAATGCAGTAAAAGAGAGCAGGAGCGAGAGAGTAGGATTGTATCGAAATGAACAAGGGGGTTTTGCTTGCCTGGCACTTCTGAAGATAACATTGAGTCTTCATCAGTGTCAACGATCACATCATCGGTATCACGTCTATCGAGAGGGGACAAATACCGGCAACACAGAAAGGAACACAATCAATGCAATGCACAATATGATGCATGCTCATGACATGGCAATATGAATGTGTTTTGAGCTAATGCAACTAGCAACAGATTAAATGAAGTTGGTTTGAATATAAGATTCAAATTTAAACCCCATATGTGATTATTCCAATGCCATTTAATTGATTTGTGCTAAACAGCAGCTATAAGTTGTTCTAACATGCATGAAAATGGTACAGATGGATTCCTTGAATTTTTCTGATAATTTTTCATATATAAATTATTTAATTTGGAGTTACGGTTAATTTTCTATGAATTTTAGAAGTTTTAGGCATTTTCTGGAATTTCCTGATTATTTTTAAATCCAGAAATACTTATTGCGTCAGCCTGACATCATCATGACGTCAGCAGGTCAACTGGGTCGCCCAGAGTCAAACCTGACGTGTGGGGTCCACACGTCAGTGACTAACTAACTAACCTAATTTAATTAGAGCCTGGGCCCGCATGTCAGTGTCAGCAGAGGGGGTAATTAGTTAAAATAGACTAAACTAATTAGCAGGGGGGCTGGCCCCACCTGTCATCGACCCAGGGGGGGTCAAACCCCTGGTCAGCGGGGCCTAACCCGCCGGCGGCTCATCGCCGGTGGCAACAGGCGCGGCAGAGGGCTCGGGCTCACTCCTCCGGCGTCCAAATGGACGGAGGAGAGCGGCTACGGAGAGCTGGAGCTCACCCGCGCCCGTTTCAGCAAGCAGCAGCAGCTAGGGCGGCCGGAGACGACGGCCCCGAGCTCGGCAGCGGCGGCCGGAGCTCGGGCGTGCTCGGGTTCGACGTTACACGGCACGGCGAGGTCAGCTGAGGGCCTCTACGGACTCCTGAGATCACGGTGAGCACGACAGTGGCCTCGGATACGAGCTGGGGTGGCTGTGGCCACGGCCATGCCATGGCCGGCGGCGAGAGATTCTCGGGCAAAGTGGTGGGGCTAGCTAGAGAGGGAGGTGGGGCACGGGAAGAGGGGGAATCAGCACAGGAGCTCACAGCGGGTGCAGTGGTGGCCTCGGCGAGCTCGGGGAGGCACCGGAGCCGACGAATTTGACGAAGACGGCCGGCGGGTCCGAGGTAGAAGACGACGTCGATGGCGGCGATGCGGCACGTCCGGGGCCTCGTGGCTCGTTGAGGAGGTTGGCGACGAGGTGCAGGAGCTCGGGAGCACGTCGGAGAGGGGAGGGGGTGGCCGTGGTCATGGCTACGGCGAGCGGCGCTCCCAGGTGCGTTCGGTGACGAGAGGGAGGGAGAACAGAGGAGGAGGAGGGGGTCCAGAGAGAGAGAGACGGTCGAGGGGGGTCGAGGCCGTCTCCGTGGCGTCGCGAGGGGGTCGGGGAGGCTGCCACGGCGAAGCAGGAGGTGGCCGGCGCTCTTCGGGCGCGCGCCACGCCTCGCCTCTGCCTACTGGCAGAGGAAGAAGAGGACAAGGGGGGGGGAAGGAGGTGGGCTGGGCCACGCAGGTGGGCTGCACAGGGGAGGCTAGGCCAGCACAGGTGAGCGCCAGGTACTTCTTCTCTTTTCTTTTTATTTACTGTTTTCTATTTTGTTCTGTTTTGTTTTGGTTTAATAAAATACTAAACCATTTTATAAAATCCTGAAAATAATTATGTGGCTAGAACTAAAATATACCAAACCACATAAAATGTTCCAGAATTATTGGACATATATTAATTATATATAAAATATAAATCCAATGCAATTAGTTATTGAATTAATTCAAATGGCCAAAACAAATATTTCTGTGACTCCAAAAATATTGGTTTGAATTTTACCTCTTACCAATATTTCTATAGAATAACAGGAACATTTTCTTGGATTCATTTGAGAAGAATTAAATGTTGGTTATTTTTAGAGGTTTTCTGAGGCTTTTGAAAATTCCTCAATTCAAATTTCATTTGAATTTAAACATGATGCAGTAACCAAGCTAGTCCAAGGCCAGGGTAAAGCTAGGGATGTGACAACTCACCCCCACTAAACAAGAATCTCGTCTCGAGATTCAAGCGTAGGGTAAGGTGAAAGGTAAACGCAACTAGTATAATCTTCACGATCCAGGTTGCACTTCAACTGAACATTGATTTGTTCACCATCATTTTCTCGAAGTTTTGCTCTGAGAACTCCAACTAACATGACAACGAGAGGAAAGGAAAAACTCTAAAAGAATCGTTCTTCTCGGAGGTCGAACAACTCAGGATTAACTCACGGAATGAGACATAGCAACATCTCTCGAGCTGAGGGACGAAGCACACATCCATAAGAATGGAGTGAGGCAGATGACGAAGGTTCACTAGGTAGACAACAATTCCACACCTAAGAAGGTGGTAAACGATTGTCAACGTAGCGAGGAGTTGAGTTGCCATGATACCATAACGATACACCTTAGGGAAGGTGACTCGTAGAGATATCCCCTTAAGTGGCAAAAAGAATTACTTTTGATTCAGAGATCATTGAAACTCTTTAAACCAGCCTAAGGCAATTCTCGAGCGATCGTTTGGAGGGGGTCGGTAGAATGGCATACTCGGACTTGGATGATGTGGATTACCTTGTTGAAGACAACGTAATGGATGAATTTGCTTATCACCGGAAATGGAAGAGACCCATGGTAGAATGGCACATTGGCGGTGCAAGCTGGGAACAAAATGCAAATGCTGGGAATGATTCTGGTAACTGGGGAAGAACCCAACAATAGGGAGTGAATTCACTGTTTGAAAAGGTCATAGCATTTGCCGAGGAAACTGAGAGCAAACCCAGCTAGTGCCGAGGATAACACGTAGCGCTTGTGCGTGCTCTCAAGAACTTGAGCATTTCCACAATCATCAAGGTTTTACCAACATCCGTGTCAAGGGTCCGGTAACACAACTCACTACCATGATGAATGGTGATGGAAGATGCAGATGCAAAGGAAGATAACACCTTCTCAGATTTCACCTTAGCAAAGCCAAGGAACAAAATCTGGATGATCGACCGAGAGACATTTAGCACTCCGCTTCAAATGTTCTCCTTGATGTGCTAGTGTAACCCATTCATAGAAACGGTCTGGTATCTAGAACATCAAGTAAAAGGTCGGACTTCGGGATCTCAAAATCCATAGGGGCAACTAGGGAGTAAATCCTACGAAATCCCTATGGGGAGGTGGCCAACTTCCTCAATCAAGATATTATAATAACAGGTCTTCCGGCTGGGTGTGTTGGCCACGACATCCACTTTACCGGTTATCGAGGGACCAATATTATAGCTCTTGGAGAATGTTCCAACCATCATATCTGCCTGAGATTCAGATCTGGTTGGTGTCAGGATATCCCAGACTCATCAAGTCTAGAAAGAAAAATGAAAGTTTGCAACACAAATCGACGAGATGACGTTGCGAGATTCTCGGGAAATGAACTATGATAGTAAGCTCCAAAACATGAGCTGGTTCTGCTACAAACATGTGAACACGTTGTCCCAGACAAGCATGACCACGTGGTAGTCTTATAATAAAACACTACCGAGTTCAGGTGGGGAACCATCAACGAGGATATCAAAATCCTTGCATAAGGTATACTCTTAAGAAGGAACTTCTTCTCCTTGAACAAATCAATCAGTGGCTTGGTGTGCTAGGGATACATATAGATTGAAGGTTGCAAGTCTTCAAACCACAGAATTCTTCGCACGTGTGCATGACTGACTTGCGATGATTCCAGAGGAAGCAACATTGACTTTCTCAAGTCCACGGCGGCAACTTGCATCAAATGCACACGAACTAGAGGAAATCACTTCTTACATCCGAACATATGCTTCACGAGCTAGCATGAGCAAATGCTTTCAAAAGTTTCCAACACTAGGTTGATGTTCAACATGATTCATGGGGGGAGACAAAATGCTACTGATGGGCTCAACAGCAACTCATCGGAATTTCCATATCACTGGACTTCCACCATCATGTGAACACGGTGATAGCATTGGTCAGACCAAAGATGTAATGGTGTATGCTCGAGGGATCAACCACGAGTAGGGCAACATTACGAGCATCGTTGGTACTGATTTGATTTGACGATAGCCCACACTCAAATCAAGGGATTGATAAGACAATAGGTCCAGCAACTGATCACAAGGACCAATCGATGAAGATATCATCTTTCTTCAACACACTACACAAGAATATCCCTTTGGAACGAACTAAGTCAGACAAGCTTTTATCTTCCAACTCTCCAAGTTGTTGTCTAGCTTAACCAACTAGCTCAGGGATATCTAACACCGATTCTTGGAGAGAAGGTGGTTCACAAGAAACCAACTTGATCACGAACTCAACATAGCGGTCAGGTGACAACCCGGTAACACCTCCAAGAAGATATTTGGAAAGTCACGAACCACCAGTATGTTACTAAGATCGAGAACAATCTTGCTTTTCAGGGCAAGATGATATGATCAAATGAGCGAGGACTTGACAAATCCTAACTCATCAATCAAAGAGTGCACCAGGAAATAAGGACTAGGTAGCACGATCAATCTTAGAATGGTGATTCAATAACCAACATACTAAGAATAAAATTATTATCCTTTAACTACCAAGCAACGAGGTTGCTAGGAGTATTGATCTCACACATCACAATTCATTTGTCGGTATTCCGGTTGCATCAACACGGAACCGAGGAATGAAAAAGGATGGCGAGAAGTATCACTATGTCAAGAATTCACAAAAGGTGGTGCAATTCTCATGAAATTCCTGTCATAAAGAAGGTAATACTTCAGGGTAGAGCAGACCAGAAGCTGGATTGTAACTTGATCTGCGGAACACAACTACTTTGACCCAATCCTACATATGGATGAGGTACTGGAGTTTGTTTCTCCTAGTCATTCAGGACGGAATGGCTTGACGGGCCACAAGAGTAATAGGCATCGACAAACGAACGCGCGCATACTCTTGACTATCAATTGATAGACGAAGGTCAGTAGACAACTAAAGAGAACAACTCAAAGGAACATATAACTTTCTGAGTTGTGGATGCATAGATTAGTATGTCGAACCGAGTTCAACATAATTCTTCCGGATAACCCATGCAGAAAGGTAGAACTGGCAGAGTCACAATATATAATGGAGAACTCATCAAGAATAATCCTGTTGTGATATTTCAGTTCAACGAGGAACTTCTGCCATAAGTAGTTCATGGTATTTGGAAGAAGAAGATACCACGGACTTCAAGGACTATCGCAAAGGTTACTAATATCCTAAAGGCACTAGCAATTACTATCAACATGAAGTAGGTAGAGTGAATCTCGGGTTCAAGAACCCAGGAACAGAATACCTACTACTAAGTAGCATCACGGGATGCTTCCGAGAATAAAGGCCAGAATCATCACACTGGGACACCAATCATGGCTAAATTACTAGGTGATCCCCTAAGACACCTAGGGTCATAATAATATCTCCAACATACATGTCAAGGTAACGGGGTACCTCAACTCACTGATTAGTGTGGTTAATCTGGCCCATGGGAACATTGAAATGGGAAGAAAGGATTTGCAAATGCTTCAAACTATTTAGAAACCTGGGATGACTCGGACAGCATAACGGCTGTAAATGCTCAGAAAAGATTTGAGACATTCACAAAAAATGGTGGCATAACCACTCAGAAGCACAATATCAAGGTTTCAAGATCAACAATTAACATACGGAAGTAGAAACTGAACTCAAGCTTAGAACCATCAATCCTACAAGTCTACAGATTAGTAACACGTGATCCTGATAGAAAGAAGAGAAAGCCTAGTTCTTAATCCCCGTAGAAGAGAAGATGATGTCTCAGATCAGAAGGCCATGAGGTATAAGGAGTAAAAAGAGCCTTACGTTCCATCCCACAATCAATTCCCTTATATAACTAAAGAATTTCTAGACTCAACTTCGACCAGTTTGGCTTGGTAATCCTACAGGCAGTCAAGCTCTGATACCAACGCTGTCAGGACCCCGACTCGATGTCACATCGATCTATCCTGTAGCACCTCATATCACTTTGCGGCCTCACGCACGGTATCCCCATGGGTGTCGCCTTACCTTTGCCCGGGACCGTTTGCGCCTTTTGGCTCACGTATATGATAGTGTCGCTAGCATCCATATGATAAGGAGCCCGGGCTGACATGACTAGTCGTAAACCCAAAGTGGCACAGACTTACAGGGACAGGCATCCATGACCCAGCATCGAACGTGTCGGTCATCAGCGAGTGAATCCAGGCTGTAGCACTGGGCTAGCAGGACTCCGATGAACCGGGCTGTAGCGGGCTAACAGGACTCTGGTATTCATCGCGTGACATTTCCCCGAAGGGACAGACACAGGAACGAAGAAGGACACATGCCGGCCAGCCTAAGTGTTTCGGAGCAGTAGCAAGCTACCATGGCTCAGTGGAAACACTAGGAGACATTTCCCGGTAAGAGAGGCTACTAAAGATAAACAACTAGATGGTCAGATCCCACACATACCAAGCATTTCAATAACATACACACAATATGCTCGATATGTGCAAATACAACATGGCATCACAACATGACTCTACAAATCAAGTATTTTAATCAATAGGCTCCGAGGAGCGAGATATTACAAACATGGGTCTCATGACCCAACAATCAGAGCATACAAGTCAAAGCACAAGCGGAAGCTATCATGTCTGGGTACAGACATCTATAAATGAAAAAGGCCGAGAAGCCTGACTATCTATCAGAT
>NC_041380.1:162262364-162265926 GCF_002162155.2 Triticum dicoccoides | reverse complement strand
AGGGAGGTCCAGAGAGCGAGGGAGAAGTGAGAGGGGGGTCGGGGAGGTGCGTGGCGTCACCGGGGCGTCGAGGAGGAGCCAGGCAGGCTGGGAGGGAGGAGGTTGCCGGGGCGCGTGGCCGCGCGCGCCACCGAGCAGCTTCGGGGCGAATGGGGGGGAAGACGACAGGGGGTAGCGGTGGCGGGCTGGGCCGGCCAGGTGGGGGAGCTGGGCCGGTCCTGTTGGGCCACCAGGTAAGCGCCAGGTAAGATGCTTTGCTCTTTTTTTTATTTTTGTTCTGTTTTCTTTATTTAATTCTTTTGCCACTGTTTGAATTAAAAATAATAATTCAAACAATGCCAAAGCTCCTCTGAATATTTTTATATTGCTAGATGGACTTTTCCAAAAGCTTATAAATTATTTCAGGGGTATTTAAATTATATTCTAATTATATGAATATAATTCAATTTCAAATAGCTAGTGATTTAAATTCAAAGTCCCAAAAATAAATCCTTAAAAATGTTCAATATTTTGGTTGGGACCAGAACCCTTACCAAAAATTATCAAACATTTAAGAGGAGCACTTTGGAGCAATGAATGAAATTTCCAGGGTTTTTGCCCCTCTTTTATTTAGGGTTTTGAGGCTTCCAATATTCCTCAATTCAAGTTTCAAAAATATAGACATGATGCACACATGAAGCTAGCCTAGAGCAATGCCAGAAGCTAGGGATCTGACACGGATCAAGAGAAACATTAAGAAGGGAGTGGGTGGATGTTTCTCTATGGATGATCGTGGAATTATTTTCTTTGAGAATCGCTTGGTGGTTCCCAAGAATCAACATCTGCGACAATTGATTCTTAAGGAGGCGCATGAATCCCCTCTCACGATTCATCCCGGTAGTACTAAGATGTATCAGGACCTACGCCAGAGGTTCTGGTGGACGAGGATGAAGAGAGAAATCGCTGAGTTCATTGCTAAATGTGACGTATGTCGTCGCGTTAAGGCAGAGCATCAAAGACCTGCTGGCACCCTTCAGCCTTTAGCTATTCCTGAATGGAAATGGGATAAAGTTAGTATGGACTTCATCACCGGTTTTCCCAGGACCAAGAGAGGGAATAACGCTATCTTCGTAGTCATTGATCGTCTCTCCAAAGTGGCTCACTTCCTTCCTGTTCGGGAAAATATCACTGCTAGTCAGCTTGCTGACTTATATATTTCTCGAATAGTGTTACTTCATGGTGTTCCACTAGAGATCAATTCAGACCGTGGCAGTCTTTTTACTTCTCATTTCTGGGAGAGTTTCCAAACTGCCATGGGAACCCATCTTTCCTTCAGTACCGCGTTCCACCCTCAGTCAAGTGGTCAGGTGGAACGGGTCAATCAAATTCTCGAAGACATGCTCAGAGCTTGCGTTATCTCTTTCGGTATGGATTGGGAGAAATGTCTTCCTTTCGCCGAGTTTGCCTATAACAATAGCTACCAATCCAGCCTCAAGCAAGCTCCTTTTGAGGTTCTCTATGGACGAAGATGTCGAACACCTTTGAACTGGTCAGAAACCAGTGAAAGACAATTCTTTGGACCGGATATGATCCAGGAGGCAGAAGAGCAAGTTCGCATCATTCGTGAGAATTTGAAAACCGCCCAGTCTCGTCAGAAAAGTCAGTACGATCGTCATCATAAGGATATGACTTATGAAATTGACGACCAAGCTTACCTTCGGGTTACTCCTTTGAAGGGTACCCATCGTTTTGGTATCAAGGGCAAGTTGGCTCCTCGTTACATTGGTCCCTTTCGCATTCTCGCTAAACGAGGAGAGGTTGCCTACCAGTTGGAACTACCTCCACATCTTTCTCGAGTTCATGATGTCTTCCACGTCTCTCAACTCAGGCGTTGCTTCTCGGATCCCATCCGCGGAGTGGACCACGAAACGCTTGATCTCCAAGATAACCTCACATACCGAGAGTACCCGGTTCGCATTCTTGATCAAGCAGAGCGTGTTACTCGACGTCAGAACATCAAGTTTCTCAAAGTTCAGTGGTCTCATCATTCCGAGAGAGAAGCTACTTGGGAGCGAGAAGATCGTCTTCGAATAGAGTACCCCGCTTTCTTTCCGTCGACCCCTGAATCTCGAGACGAGATTCTGTTAAGTGGGGGCGAGTTGTCACATCCCTAGTCTGGTATGACTTAGACTAGCTAGCTATTTGTGCATCATATTTAAATTTCATTTAAATTTGAAATGAGGATTGGTGGAACCCTCAGAATCATTTTTGAAAATGACCTAAATAAAAATTTCTCCAAAAGGGTCCAAGAAAATGCTCATGATGCCCTCTAAAAATATTGGACAGAGATAAAAATCAAAACAATATTTTTAGGAGCTCATGGATATTTATTTTGGCCATTTGGATTAATTCGATAAATATTTGCATTGGAAATATATTTCTATATATATGAAATATGGTCCAAAAATTATGCCAATTATAAAAGAGCTCTGGAATAATATATCTAGCTCCTGCAAAAATTGGCATAATAAAATTAAATGATTTAGTATATTTGTTAAATCAAACAAATGTCAGAAAAAAATAGAAAAACAGAAATAATAGAAGGAGGGGCTTACCTGGGCCTCCCCTCCCCTGTGCGGCCCAGCTGGCCGGCCCAGCCG
This sequence comes from Triticum dicoccoides, assembly GCF_002162155.2. Classification (NCBI taxonomy): domain Eukaryota; kingdom Viridiplantae; phylum Streptophyta; class Magnoliopsida; order Poales; family Poaceae; genus Triticum; species Triticum dicoccoides. The sequence goes on along the minus strand of NC_041380.1, from coordinate 162,263,287 downwards.
ACTGGCTAGCGCCAGTCGTCCTCCACCTCCCGGCAGGAGGCCAGAGGCGTGTGGCCGGCGCGTGCGCACCGCCGTGCCGCCACGGCACCTGCCTGCCTGTCCTCCCCTCGACGCCTGGACGTCCGGAACGTCGCCACGCGCTGCCCCGCACCGTTCTCACTCTCCCTCGCCCTCCTCTTCTCCCCCTGCTCTCTCTCCCTCTCACCCGAGCACCACCGCCACCGCCGACGGGCATCTCCGTAGCCACCGGTCTCCCCTCACCTCCCCGACACGCCCAGGAGCTCCGCTTCGTCGCCAGCTACCTCCTCACCGAGCCAAGCAAGCCGGAGTGCCCCGAGGAGCCACCATCGCCATCGTCTTCCTCCTCGGGCTCCGCCGTCCGCCGCCGTCGATTCGCCGTCACCAGGCCTTCCCCGACCCCGCTGTGCTGCTCTGCGTGATTGCGGTGAGCTCCGCCGCCGTTCCCCTCTCTTCTCCCTCCCGTTCCCGTGCCGTAGCGCCGCTCCCCACCACGGCCGAAGCCCCTCGCCGCCGTCCACGTCGCCGCCGCCGTCTCGGCCCGCCTCCGCCCAAACCAAGCCTCCCTCCGCGTTCCTGGTGCCACAAGGGTGCCGCCGGGCCCCTCAGGTGGCCTCCCCGTGCCCCGCAGCCCGATCCCGCTCGCGCCCGAACCCCGGCCGCCGCCGCGAGCCTTGCTCCGGCGAGCTCCGGCCGTCCCCGCTCCTCCCACCTGTCCCACCAGATGCGCGAGAGCCCGGGCTACGCCCCGGTGCTCTCAGACGCCGTCCCCGTGGCCTGTGGCGCGGACTCCGCCGCGTCCAGAGGTCGCCGGCGACGAGCCCCCGTCGCCTGAGCCCTGCCAGGTGGGGCCGGCCCGTCAGGTGATTAGCTTAGTGCTAATCACCGTTGACTAACCCCCCCCC
>NC_041380.1:162256806-162262102 GCF_002162155.2 Triticum dicoccoides | reverse complement strand
GGCCCGACCCCCCTTAACCTTTCTATTAAATTAAATTAACCCTGTTAACCCCCCCTGTCACTGACGTGTGGGTCCCACACGTCAGGTTTGACCTGGACAGCCGCGTTGACCCGCTGACGTCGTGCTGACGTCATGCTGGCGCAGTATATAAATTCTGGATTTAATTAAATCAAGAAAATTCCAGAAAATGATTTAAACTTCAAAAATTCATAGAAATTCAACCGTAGCTCAGATTGAAATAATTTATATATGAAAAATTATTAGAAAAATGCCATCTTTCCATCTGTACTAGTTTCATGCATGAAAAACAAACTTATACATGATGAATATGGGAAAACACATTATGGCATATATAAGAGACTTAATTTAGAAATCCATTTGAACCTTTGGTTCAAATGGACTTCAAACCAAGTGAACACTAGTTGCATTAGCTCAGCAGCATCACATCTACATGCCATGTTCATGCATCATATTGCTGCATATGATTGTGTTTTGATTGCCGGCACCGTTCCTTCTCGATAGGTCCTGCTCCGGAGACGTTCCAGAGTACCTGTCCGTGAAGCAGTGCCTTCCTTGTTGTTTTACCAGGCAAGCAAACCCCCTTGTTCATTTCGATAAAACCCTACTCTCTCGCTCCTGCTCTCAGTTATTGCATTAGGACAACAACGATTCATCTGCTACTTTGTGCTGCGGTAGTTGAACCCATTCCTCTGCATGACCTGTCATTGCCACAGTAAATAGTTGAAACCCACTAGCATGTGTAGGAGTTGATTGAAGCCATTGTTGTGTTCCTACCATGCTATGCCTGCTATTGCTTAGAGTTGTGTCAGGTCTGGTTCATTGGGAATGAATTGGAGTGTCACGATGTGTTCTGATGCTGAGAGTGAAGTGTGTGAACACGATTTGGTAAAGGTAGCGGTGAGAGGCCATGTAGGAGTACATGGTGGGTTGTCTCACTGGAACCGTCCTTAAGCCCTGAGTTCTGTGTATGTTGTCCAATGACTCGATACTACCACACATTGGGCTCCGGGCGCTCCAAGCCCTCTCGACTTATTAACCAACTTGATCTCTGTCCAGGAGTCACAACTAGTTTCTGGTGTTTGTAGGTAGTGCTATTTTTCTACCAAGTGGCACCCGGCAGGGTGGGCTTGGGACAGACTAGGCACACGTGGCACGATGTACCGAGTGGCACCTGGTTGGTGGGCTCGGGAACCCTGCTCACATCGTTTGGGGCCGTAAGCGACACCCCGGCCGGATCTCCTTGCGGATGAAACCCGAATAGGCGATAAACCTGGACTAGAGTCTTGTGTGGTTAGTCAGGTCGTGGCCGACACCCTCGCCAGGCTTCCGCTTGAAGGTTGCCGAGATACATGACGTGTACATGGCGGTAAGTGGCGAGAGCGTGTGTGAAGAAGTACACCCCTGCAGGGTTAACATGATCTATTCGAATAGCCGGGTCCGCGGTTATGGACTTCTTGGATGCTTACATGGTACATAGACAACTTGAAGTGGATACTATAAAATGCTCAAGATAAGTGTGAGTGCTATGAATGGCCTTCTCGTAGGGAGACGGGGATGAATCCATAGTAGTGTATTGTATGGTGATTAGTGGACTCGTGTACGTTGTTTCACCTCCAGAGTTTCTGGTAGTCGTAGAACAGGATAGCCACAGAGTCAAAGCTGGCTTGCTGCAACTAAACCCCACGTTACCCTGTTGATACAAGTGCATGTATGATAGGATCTGACGTAAGTCTTGCTGAGTACCTTTGTACTCATGTTGCTTTATTTATGTTTTTGCAGCGGAGACTTCGGTCTTACTAGTGTTTCCATGGACTTCGACTAGTAGCTAGTACCTCAGCTACGATCTTGATCGGATGTTGTAGATAGTCAGGCTCTTCAGCCTTTTTCTTTTGTAGATGTCTGTACCAGACATGTAATGCTTCCGCTTGTTGCTTGTATGCTCTATATGATGGGTCTTGTGACCCCTGTTTGCAATATATGCTATGACGGCTCTTCTGAGCCTTTATCTATATGAGTTGATGAGTTATGCTGTGATGCCATGTTGTACAGCACATACTTGCATGTTATGCGTACGTGTAATGTGTATTGCTATGTGTGGGATCTGACTATCTAGTTGTTTATTCTTAGTAGCCTCTCTTACCGGGAAATGTCTCCTAGTGCTTCCACTGAGCCCTGGTAGCTTGCTACTGCTCCGGAACATTTAGGCAGGCCGGCATGTGTCCTTCTTCGATCCTGTGTCTGTCCCTTCGGGGAAATGTCACGCGATGAATACCGGAGTCCTGCTAGCCCGCTACAGCCCGGTTCACCGGAGTCCTGTTAGCCCAGTGCTACAGCCTGGATTCACTCGCTGATGACTGACACGTTCGATGCTGGGTCATGGATGCCTGTCCCTGTAAGTTAGTGCCACTTTGGGTTTACGACTAGCCATGTCAGCCCGGGCTCTTTATCATATGGATGCTAGCGACACCATCATATACGTGTGCCAAAATGCGCAAACGGTCCCGGGCAAAGGTAAGGCGACACCCGTGGGGATACCGTGCGTGAGGCCGCAAAGCGATATGAGGTGTTACATGCTAGATCGATGTGGCATCGAGTCGGGGTCCTGACATTGTGCCTTTGCTTTTTTCATTTCACAATTCTTACCGGTGATTCATCCTTTTACTTCATTCGTTGTTCAATTCTTACGGTGGTTCTGCTAGGATTCTCTTCCGATGTTATCATATCAATTCATTCGTCGTTCCAATCATTCCGATGGTTCGTTGAAGACCTTCCCAAGTTTTGATACATCTCTTTTAATCCTTTCTACGAGAATAAGTAGTATGCCAAATCCATTGATTGTCATCAATTTAATTGGTGAAGGATAAGCATAATGTAATTCTCATTCTTATTTCATCAAGTAAATTTAATTCCTTTTTTCCGGAGTGGTTCATCATATCATATTCACAGTTCGAGATGCTTTATCTTTTCTTTCCCGGAGTTCCAAGCTCTAATTATCACATAGATCCATCTAAATCATTGCAAGGATTCACCTTGTGTTTTCAATTCCTCTTTCTTTTATTCTTTTGTTACCGGAGTTCTTCATGAAGATTCTACATGATGGTTGATCAAGGATTTAATTCTCTCTCGAAGTGCTCATCAACATTCTTTTTCTAAGGAGCTCAAGTATCCTTCTTCTTGCAATCCGGAGTGCAAATTCTTTCTACCATATTATCGGAGGTGGTGCTATGTCATTCTTGATAATTTGAGTTCATGTTTCATGATTCACATGTTGTCAAGGATAAGATATTTTAAATCCATCAATCTCGTCATTGGAGTCATCTGGGGTTATATTTCACCTAAAGCGTTCCCTAAGGATTGTTGCTATTTATGGTGAGAATATATGATCCTAGTGCTTCATATATCCTCCCGGTGAAATAAGTTCTCGTCTCTTTCTTCTTATCAATCCAATTCTTTTTCCCGTGAGTGGCAGGTTGTCACCTCATAATTTGAGATGTATTCCATAAGACCATATCAAGCTTATTCTTTTCGTTGTTGGTTTTCCAACAACTCCGTTCTAGCATTTGTTGTAAGCGTGCTCTCGTTTTCCCTTCGTTCATTCCATTCTTACTTTTGTTCCGGAGGCATTGTGTTACTGCTCTCTTCAAACCTTCTTCTTGTCCTTATCAGGCTTATCCTTTTAACCGGAGTGTTGTACCCTTTTGCTCAAGTTCTTTTCGCCTTATCAAGCCTTGCATCTCTTTTCAACCGGAGTGATGTCCGAATTTGTAATTCCTTGTTTTCCTCTTCCCTACCGGAGTGCTTTCAACTTCATTTATCTCTGTTGTATTCTTTTCTCGATATGGCTTAAACTTTTCAAGGTTCTTTGGTTTCACTCTTTTGTTAAGAAGCAACTTAGTTTTACCTCTTCTCTTTCTCTTCCGTTTTTCCCTCCGGTGCCATTCTATATCTCAGGACGAGATCCTCTCGTAGTGGTGGAGTGTTGTGACGCCCCGAGACCGTTGTGCCAGGTGTCTTCGAGTTATTCGCTGCTATTGCCAGGTCATTTGCTTGCGTGTTGCATCTTATCATGTCATCATGTGCATTGCATCATCATGTTTTCAAAACTTGCATCCGTCCCGGCCTCCGAGTTCTCTCCGTTGTTCGTTCAGAGCCCAACCACACTTGCACGCGGCCGCGGCATGTCCGAAATATTATTTTATAAGTGGCCGGAAAATGTTCTCAGAATGGGATGAAAGGTGGCATGCGGTGTTTTTATGTTGTAGGTAGGCCGCCTGCCAAGTTTCATCGCGTTTGGAGTCCGTTTGATAGCCCAACCGTTAACTATAGCGGCAGTATAGCCGGTCTAACGTCGGACGTTTTCGGTCTCCGAAAACGGTTGCCGGGCCTCCCTCTCTTCTCTTCTCTCAGCTCGAGAACGTCTCCACAGTCCACTACCTACCGCCAGGCCCAACCTAACCTCTCTCGTCTGCCCGTGTCCCGGTCGCCCGCCTCCGCTTCCTCTGCAACGAGCAGAGGCACGTTCGTCAGGCGCCCGCTTCCCCTGTTCCTGATCGCTCGCGTGAGACGAGCGCCTCGCCCGCCCCGTTGACCGCATCACTCCCTGTTTCGCTAGCACGGGCCGGCCTCGCCTGCCTAGATCCGCCCCTTGGGCCACTTTCCTCGCGTGCGTGTGGGCCGACCACGTCCAAGGCCAGCGTGCCCTGCTAGGCCACCTCCTCCACAGATCTGGGCCAAGCCCATGGTGAGAACCCCCCCTTCAGACCTCTGTGCGGTTGGGCGAGCCAGTTTCGGCCCATGTCACGTTTTTTTCCGTTCTGCAATTTGTCTATTTATCCCAGAGTTTGCAGTTTTACAGGAAAGCCCTTGTTGATCATGCATTTAATATCTCACAAACCGTGCATCAGATTAAAATAAATTATATATGAAACTTGCTTAGAATCTCGTCTAGTTTAATAATATGCAACTTTCATCCATGTTAAAAATGTTTAAACTACTGGTTGTGTAATTTTGCTCCTATGCCATGCTAAAATGATTTAATTCATAACTATTTAACCGTAGCTCCAAATTTAATAATCTTTATATGTAAATGGGGTAGAAAAATGCCTAGTTTAACATGGTGGCCTTACTTTGCATGTTTAACAACTCTAAAATATGGTTTAGGGAAGAACAGTACCAAACCTTAAAATATGCATATGGGGCTTTACCGGAATTGTTGTTCGTTGTTTCCGGCCTCATTTAAACTTGCCTAGATAGGTAGTTTTGTTGTGCTTCACCC
>NC_041380.1:162241324-162255527 GCF_002162155.2 Triticum dicoccoides | reverse complement strand
GGGGCCACCTCAGGGCAACTTGAGATTTGGTTTTACTCGTAGGATGTCTCATCTGAGTGTTCCCTGAGAACGAGATATGTGCAGCTCCAATCGGGATTTGTCAGCACATTCGGGCGGTATTGCTGGATTTGTTTTAACCTGTCAAAATGTCTTGAAGAACCGGGATACCGAGTCTGATCGGAATGTCTCGGGAGGAGGTCTATTCCTTCGTTGACCGTGAGAGCTTGTCATGGGCTAAGTTGGGACACCCCTGCAGGGATTTGAACTTTCGAAAGCCATGCCCGTGGTTATGGGCAGATGGGAATTTGTTAATGTCCGGTTGTAGAAAACCTGAAGTTGACCTAAATTAAAATACATCAACCGTGTGTGTAACCGTGATGGTCTCTTTCCGGCGGAGTTCGGGAAGTGAACACGGTGTTGGAGTTATGCTTGAAGTAGGTATTTCTAGGATCACTTATTGATCATACTTTTATCGACCGTGCTTTGCCTTCTCTCCTCGCTCTCATTTGCGTATGTTAGCCACCATATATGCTAGTCGCTTGCTGCAGCTCCACCTCATACCTTTTACCTTACCCATAAGCTTAAATAGTCTTGATCGCGAGGGTACGAGATTGCTGAGTCCCCGTGGCTCACAGATACTTCCAAAACCAGCTTGCAGGTGTCGTTGAACCATGCAGATGACGCAACCAAGCTCAGGAGGAGCTCGACGAAGATCTTGTCCTTTGTGTTGTTTCGTTCCAGTTGTTCATTAGTGGAGCCCAGTTGGGGTCGATCAGGGGACCTTGTCGCATTTGGGGTTTTTCTTTTATTTTGGTTCCGTAGTCGGACCTTGATTGTATTTGGGTGATGTAATGCTTTATTCATGTAATTGTGTGAAGTGGCGGTTGTAAGCCAACTATGTATCTTTTCCCATATGTATTACATGGGTTGTGTGAAGATTACCTCACTTGCGACATTGCTTTCAATGTGGTTATGCCTCTAAGTCGTGCTTCAACACGTCGGAGATATAGCCGCATCGAGGGTGTTACAGGCTGCTACACGTGTTGCACGCTACCAGCAAGCCCTGCATCGCTATCATAGCCGTAGGGTTCATGCCCGGTGTTTTAAGGAAGGCGGTCTTGTCCTTAGGCGCGTTCAGTCTATCAAGGGTGCAAACAAGTTGTTAATAGAAGTGGGAAGGCCCTTACCGGGTAGTACGAGTCACCAGACCTGGCGCAGTCCATCTCGAGATCGGAGATGGCATTCAATTGCAAAACTCATGGAATATTGAGCATATCCGCAAGTTCTACCCATAAGGCGCTTTTGTCGGGCCGTGCTCGGCAACCACCCTTTTGTACAGGCCTTGCCTCAATTGCATGTAACCCCTTGTACGAAGCCAGACGCAGACCCTAAGCAACAGAGAAATAAATGAAGCGCTGGGGGCCCTCGACAAGTTGCATGCATGCATAAGCATTTCATGAGCATCACATGTTCATATAGATAAGGTCGCATCTGGCATCATTTCCATCTGCATAAACTGCAGGATCTTTCTGAGGACTTGGCCTCCAAAGGGAGATGGGAAAATGAAGCCTACACCGCGGTCTTCGGCAAGCCAAACAAATAAGTTCTTTCTCTTATCCATACGTGTTCTGTAATTAAAGACTTGTGCATAAGATAACCTCGCCGCTTTTTGAAGCTTAGGTGCCCCCATCCCTTGACTCGAACATTGCTTTGATCAGGATGGCCCCAGTGGCCTTTGATGAAAAAAGGTTGGTGGAGGGTTGGTCCCTCTTCGCGGTTGGTGCCCGGTAGGCTTAACTCCTCGGCAACAAAACAAAGGGTACCGGCAGGATAGCATGTCGGGGGAAACTTGTTTACTTAAAGTTATGGAGGCACCCACCTCTACATGGACGTATACATGCACGAGTCCCCACCAAGGTTTATCTTTTTCATTAATATGCTGATCAAACAAGTATAGACCTTACAAGACACAAACATGGATTCAAGAGATTACATAATTCAAACTAAAATTTGGCAAGTACCTACAAGTTTAAGATTGAAAAAAGATAAAATGATGTGATGCCTTCACTTTTTCCTCTCCTTCTTCAAAACTACAGGAAGAGATAAAGAAGGTGGCATCAAGGCCTGGCTGGGATTCGTCACCTCCCTAGGATCAGGACAGCATTGTCCCTTAGCTAGGAGGAAGAAACCGGAGGGTAGGGGTGGATGGTGATGCTGCCGGAAGCCCGAACGATGGCAGCGGAGTCACCGGCAAACACGACTCGTCGGAATAGTCGCCCCGTTCTTGACACGTCGTGGGTTGCCACCACCTTCCTTACCACTCCGCCCGAAGCCCCCGTCATGATAGCCAAATCAGGCGCCATGCTCTTCGGGTAATCCCACAAAGAGCATGGTCGTCCCCGACGGCCTGAAGATCAGGAGCCACCACACGTTAAAGAAGCTTGTATGGGAACAAGGAGCTCTCCCACGCGCCGAGCGGACAGTGTCCGGGAAGGACAAGTCTGCCTTTATCGATGGTGAGCCCGTTCCGAACCTCCCTCCGGCACCATGAGAAGAGGGGGAATAGGCCATGATCGACTACCACGCCTTGAGTCCGTTATGGGTTTCGGCGTGGTGTCATTTGTGTTGCACCTCACTGAAATTGAAGCCATGGGCGGCCTGGCGACGAGTGCACCAGAGTCTCCACTTTCGATGCTACCGTCGTGCCGCCCGTGCACCCTCCCGAGGCTTGCAGGAAGATGAGAGAGGATCCTCGTCCCAACTAAGGCGCCACCGCACCTCCTCCGGGCATGGACCAGGCTCACTCCCCAAGAATCAGTACGAGCATTAGACATCGCCAACCTCAAGCTAATGCATGGGGCCTGGCCCAGGCTCTTCCCTTCAGCATGACTAGTAGAAGGCGGATGACGGAGGGGAAGAGATGAGAGGATGAATGCCTCCACTCCTCCCTCGCCCCTCCTTTTATAGGCGGGTTGGGGAAGAGAGCCGATCCCTCGACGAGTAACCACCATCCTCCTTTGCCAATTCGAGAAGACCAGGCCCCTGCCTTGATACTCTCCTGCACCACGCGCCTCCGTTACCTACCCCGCTCGATGCATGCAGCATACATGGCTAAGGATAAGGGCATGATGGGAAGAGTGAATTGGCAGTTACTAACCCGTGCGTTAAAAGTCATTCACAGGCAATTACAAGAGTGGCCCCACCGATTGGCTTTACGTGACGCGCGGAAGAACCAGAAACTGGCCCGGGCTCAAGTTAGTGAAGAAGCAAAGAAGATCTCAAGGGACCAGCCATGTCCACGCCCCTACCTATGCACTAGTTAGGGCCTGCCTCGATGACGCTCGACAGCGCGTTCGGGCCAGGCCCGAGGGCTCCTGTCAGTGCAACAAACCCTGGGTCCATTGCCCAGACTGTGCACAGGTGCAAGAACAAGACTCCGGCACCAAGATCAAATCAAAGCACGAGAGCTTAGTTCTTTGAGGGATCAACGAGCAGATCAAGAAGACCAAAACTAGCCAGAGAGACAAGACACAACTACGAGAAGAACCTTCCTTGCCGGGCAGGCGAGCCTGGTGAAGATGGGGTTACCCCCGGAAGCAAGCCCCCAAATCATCCTTGTAGGCCACTCGGGGCTCACGGAGGCAAACCACTCTACCGCTCCACCTCACAAGTGACACAAGTCATCAATCAATGCGGTGTAAAGCCGCAAAGTGACTAAGTGGCTGCTATTTGCCACATGGTAGACACTTCCTACAGAAATACCTACAGGCGAAACCCGTGCCGAGACGTGTCAAGCAAGTAGGCGCGAAGCTAGCAAAACAGCCCGACAGGGCCTACCGGGCAAGCCGTGATGTGACATTGAGCGGTGCATTTAATGCGCTCTGTCAGCCTGCAGAGTTAGGTATGATAGCACTATTTTCTATCCAATCAATATGTAAAGACTGATTTGCCACTGTGGTGACCCCTTAATCTATAAAAGGAGGCCCATGCCAACTGTAAAAGGGATTCGGACCCCCTCACACTCATATGCGCGTAGCTCCTCTCGCCCCGAGGCAACCTTGCCGGGAAAGAGCGTTGCGCTTCTCCACCATTTTCCACCATCAATCCACAAAAGCATGAGTAGGGTTTTACGCCTCCTGGAGTCCTAAACCTGGGTAAAACTATCCGCGTGATATCTGTCATGATGTGTTACACTTCTCCACTCTTGGTGCAACGTGCCCATCCCCTCGCCGAACCAAAAAGGGGCTCTTGTCCCATAGGTGGCAGTGGTTTCCCACGACAAAACTGATAAGGATTATTAGCAAAAAGATACGAATGGTGGCAAGCAAATTATTTGTTTATGCTCTATCCAACACAATAGTGAGCTGTAGGATAGTTACTGCAAACTTTGCAGCCTTCTCTTTTTACCGCCCATAATGAGTTGTTAGACAACAATGTCTAAATCTTTCTCGTTCGTAGTGCTTCCCGAAGGAGATCACTCAAGATTACCTCGCCAAGTACATGATTGGTGGACACGCAATGAAGGTTAAACTATTTCATCCAGACTACAATGAGCATCAAGAAGCCCTAATGAAGACAGTGAAGGATGGACAGGCAGCCATCACAAGGGGTTGGCCTAGAGTCATGCGCGCATTACGCATGGAGGAGGGCACAATATGGGCATTCCGCTTCACCTTCTCCAGCAACTAGAATGTCTTTTCCTCTCTCTTTACAGTCTTTAATACAACTGTGGTTCATCATTCTTTACTTGGTGCTTCTGTAGTTCTTCAGTATATCTACCTGTGCATTGAATTATGCATTCGTGGTTGAACCTATATTTGTAATAAATATGGTTGGATAGGAAATAAGTGATTGCCTACTTTCAAATTCAAAATATGTGATTTTCAAATTAGGGATTAATTAGGGATTACACTGCACACGGTTTGCGAAAGTGAAACGTTTGCGATAGACGTAGAGATTAGACATGTTTCTAGGATCAACTACGTGTGCGATCAATCTCTACTACACACATGATCAGCCAAGAAAACATGTGTGCGATTAACAACGGCATCGCACACAGTTCTTTCTTATTAAATGTTTGCGATAGTCACCTTATCACACACACTTCACAATTATGGACTCTTTATGATGTTGTGCACATCGCAAATGTTTGGTCATAGAAGAACGTGTGCGATAGGTCGATCATCTGACACAGGTACGACAGATGAATTGTGTGGGATGTATTCAAGCTTCGCATACAGTTTTATAGCGACAACTATGTGCACTCTTACATCAAATCACAGACAGTCAAGGAAAAGTAAATTTGTGTGATTGTCTACTTCTATAATCGTGAACTATTTGTGATGGGTCGCACATCATAAATGTAGCACCACAGAATATCGACTGCGATGGCAATGCGAGCAGAAACGAGTAGGGAGTACTTTATACGCATGAAGGCTCCCTATCCTCGATGGTTTCTGGGTCGTGTGGGAAGGACCCCCTATCGCAGTCACCCACTTGGCAATGGTTCAGAACACCATCACGGAAAGGGGTTAGAACCGTCTTTATAGCACCTCGCTGTACCGGTGATCTTACTAAACTGAATGATATAGCCACTTTATTTGCTCATGAGGAAAAATCGTTATTACTATATTCTTAAGTTGCTTCCTTTCTCATTAAAGGGTGATGCTAAGATATGGTTTAATTCTCTTGCTTCTGGTTGTGTGCGTAGTCCCCAGGATATGATTTACTACTTCTTTGAAAAATATTTTCTTGCTCATAAGAAACAAGTTGCTTTACAGGAAATATTTAACTTTGTGCAAATTGAAGAAGAGAGTCTCCCACAAGCTTGGGGAGGCTTCTCCAATTACTTAATGCTTTGCCTAATCATCCTCTCAAGAAAAATGAAATACTTGATATCTTTTATAATGGACTAGTCGATGCTTCTAGGGACCACCTAGATAGTTGTACTGGTTGTGTTTTCAGGGAACGAACTATTGAACAAGCTGAAGTACCATTGAATAATATATTGAGTAATGATAATGATTGGACTCTTCTTGAACCAACTCCCAAGCCAACTCCGAAGAAAAGTGGTATTCTATTCCTTAGTCATGAAGATATGCAAGAGCAAAGAAATCTATGAAAGAAAAGGGTATTAAAGCTGAAGATGTTAATAATTTACCACCTATTGAAGAAATACATGGTCTTGATAACCTGGCATAGGTAGTAGAGGTAAATTTTCTCCATAGATTTGATGAATGTGATATTCCTCATAGTAAGTCTACTAGCCAATGCTTGGATGAATTTGAGAACTTTATTGTTAAACAAGAAAATTTCAATGCATATGTTAGTAGACAATTGAAATGAAATGCTTATATGCTTGAATGTTTGGGTGATTATATGTGTAGAACTGTTAATGATCTCAAGTTTGTTAGTAAACATGCTTCTATGGTAAAAACTCAAGTAGAACAAGTTCTCAAGGCACAAAATGATTTGCTCAATGAGATGAATAATAAAATGAATGATCATGCTATTAGAGTTATGACTAGAGGTGGTAAAATGACTTAGGAACATATGTATCATGAAGATCATCCTAAGGGAATTGAGTAAGACTCTCAGAGTATTAACACTGATGCACCTAGTCCTCCTAGAAATAAAAAGAAAAAGAAAAGTGATAGGACTTTGCATGCTTCTAGTGAACCAATTATAGACACACCTGAGAACCCAAATGATATTTCTATTTTTGATGCTGAAACACAATCAGGTGATGAACATGAACCTAGTAATAATGTTAATGATGATGTTCATGTTGATGCTCAACCTAGTAGTGATAATGATGTGGAGATAGAACCTGTTGTTGATCTTGATAACCCACAACCTAAGAATAAAACATATGAGAAGAGACTTCATTGCTAGGAAACATGGTAAAGAAATAGAACCATAGGTTCAGAAACCCATGCCCTTTCCTCCTAAACCATCCAAGAAAAAGGATGATAAGGAATTTGAGTGCTTTGTTGAAATGCTTAGACCTATCTTTTTGCGTATGCGTTTGACTGATATTTTGAAAATATCTCCTTATGCTAAGTATATGAAAGAAATTGTTACAAATAAAAGAAAGATACCGGAAGCTGAAATATCCACCATGCTTGCTAATTATACATTTAAGGGTGGAATACCAGAGAAACTAGGAGATCCAGGAATACCAACTATACCATGCTCCATTAAAAGAAACTATATTAAAACCACTTTATGTGATTTGGGAGCCGGTGTTAGTGTTGTGCCCTTCTAGTTGTATCACAGACTAGATTTGAATAAGTTGGCACCTACTGAAATCTCTTTGCAAATGGGTGATAAAGCAACTGCTATACCCATCGGTATTTGTGAGGATGTGCCTGTTGTGGTTGCAAACGTTACTATCTTAATGGACTTTGTTATTCTTGATATTCCCGAGGACACCAGTATGCCGATCATCCTTGGTAGACCCTTTTTGAATACTGCAGGGGCTGTTATTAATTGCAACAAAGGCAATGTCACTTTTCATGTTAATGGTAATGATCATACAGTACACTTTCTGAAGAAGCAACCTCAAGTGAATAGCATCAATTCTATTGGAAAAATTTCAACAATTGCTATTGGAGGTTTCGAATTCCATATCCCTATAGTCAAAAAGAAATATGATATTCTTATTATTGGGGACATGCATATCCCCGTAGAGGTAACCTAGTGCTATGTGAAAATTCTCCGGTTTCATGGCATTTGAAAGAAGTTTGTTAATAAGACTTGATCAACCTTATTAATGGATTCCTTTTGAAGGGCATGAGATGGATGAATTTAATAAACACAACCTTCTACACCTACCTTTTACTTTCTGTTATTTATAATAAATAATGCAAAAATACTATTATTTTCCTGTTTTCTGAATTGTCCATGCAATAATAAAATGATCAACAAATAAAAGTTCTCCAAATGCCCTGAAAAATTAGTATGATTTTTTCTGGATTATGTAAGAATTTTTGGCACTAAAAACATGGGAGGGGGTGCACCAGTGGGCCACAAGCCCACAGGGCATGCCCACCCCCTAGGCGCGCCTACAGGGCTTGTGGGTCCCCCTCACTTATTCCAGCACCCATTCACTTCGTCTTCCTCCAGAACCCGCCCCCCCCCATTGCTCAAACCCGTGTTCTTGCTCATTTTGGTACCATTTTCGATCTCCTTGCGCGGAGCTTTGTTTCCGAAACTGTTCCGAGACATTGTTCATTGGTATGTGACTCCTCCAATGGTCCAATTAGTTTTTGTTCTAGTGCTTTATTTATTGCAAATTTTTGCTGCTGTGGTGACCTTGTTCTTGAGCTTGCATGTCAAATTTATATGGTCCAAAGTAGTTTTGATGCATGATATAGCCTCTAGACACTTGTGGGAGTAGTTGCTATCAATCTTGTTGAGTTTTGTTCACTTTTATTTCAAGTCACTAAAAATTTCAGAAAATTTCAGAGAAAGAAAATGTTGAGGAAAGTATTCCAAGGGGGTTCCTCGAAGAAGAAATCCCCAAGGCCCGCGATACGTGAGCCGGATTACCAAGGGAAGCTTTAGTGCAACCTTGTGAATGATCGTCGGATAATTTCATGACTTGTGCCGGTTTCAAGGATGAATTCTATGCGTACGTGCACAACGCCAAGCTGACAGACTTCGTGTCAGATAAGTGCCCTCAGTACTACAACCTTACCGATTCCTTTGTGAGGAGATTTGAGTATTCTGTCCAGCGCAATACACATTCTGTTCTATTTGATCTATATGATAAATCATTTCCATGGACCTAGAAGATTTTAATGATGCATGTAAAATACCGCAATAGGGCAATTGTATCGAGCCCCGTAAATCCGATTGTTCTGAGTTCCTTTCTAGCATTACTATAGGAGAAACCATAACCATAACACAAGCTACCATAGGGAGCATTCACTTTCCTGCTTTACATTACCTTGCTCTCTTTATAGGTAGATGCATAAATGGTAAACATGACCATAGCCACCTTTGCGCCTCCGATCTCATTGTTCTCAAGAGCGCAATAATGAACGATAAAAGATTTAATTTGGGGGCCATCATTGCATGTCGGTTACATAATAATGCTAAAGATGGGGATTTCTTTGCTGGAATTTATGCCACTCATTTAGCTGCATATCTTGGTGTTTCCATAAGGGAAAATGATCCTCAGTTACAACCTTCCTTTCTTGACTATGATGCTATGGGACGTTACCGGTTTCTTGAGAGAGGCGGGTTTCCTTTTCAGTACAGACTAATCTTTGACAGGCATCGCTATGTGCATATTATGCTTCCCCCTTCTGCCTTCTTTGACTTTCAGGTAAAACAAAGACACTTCATAACCAGAGAGGAGGTAGCCGAGTACAAGAGAGTGAGGGAGACACCTCGCCTCCATGAGGCATCTCACCAGGCAGTGGCAGCTGCAATCGAGCACAACCCCAACTACAACCCTGGATTTTATCCTGGCCAGCCGTGGCCCTAGACCAACTTAGGCCAAAAGCCTAAGCTTGGGGGAGTACGTATTTCTCACCGACATTGCATTCATGATCACACATTCATTTCAGTTGTTGGTGTTCATACTTTTTCATTGTATCATCCATGTGTTTGAAAAACTTTTAGAAAATCCAAAAAAAATAGTTCTCGCTTCCTTTTAGTTTTTCTTTCTAAGTTTATTTAGTATTAGTATTAAAATAAAACCCAAAAAGATTTCTCGTTCTCCTTTGTTTGTTGGGAGCTTTCCCATTTAAATAGTTTTCTCATTCTTATTTTTGCTTTCTTCAGAAAAACAAAAATTCAAAAAATATTTTAGTGTGTTTCTTTGAAATTCTTTTCTTTTTCTTTCGGTCGAAAGGAGAAGACCACGATGAAAATGTTGAGTGGCTCTCATATGCATTATTGTTGATCTAACATAGAGCCCATATTACCTTGTCTTCTCCTTTGAATAAATGTTTGCAGATTCCAGCTTAGTCCAATGCACGTGCACTCTTATTATTATCCACACTGTTCGATCGTGCAAGTGAAAGGCAATAATGACGATATTTGATGAAATGATTGAGATGGAGAAAAGCTGGTACGAACTCGACCTATTTTGTTTTCGTAAATATGATTAGCTCATCGTTCTTGATTCAGCCCATTATGAATGAGACATCTTTGCAATGACAATTAGAGATTATAGTTACTCATGCCATGCTTAATTAGTTAGCAATGGATAATGGTTTATCTTGTGTGCCAACATGCTTTCAAAATGGTTATGATGTAGTATGATAGGATGGTATCTTCCTTTGAATGATTCAAGTGGGTTGACTTGGCACATGTTCACGCATGTAGTTGAAAACAAAACATAGCCTCCATGATATTTATATTCATGGTGATTTATATCTTACTCATGCCTGCTCTCAATGTTGGTTAATCTCAATGCATGTTTATGATCGTTGTCGCTCTCTAGTTGGTCGATCCTCGATCTTTTGCTAGCCTTCACTTGTACTAAGAGGGAATACTGCTTGTGCACCCACTTCCTTAAACCCAAAGTTGTTCCATATGAGTCCATACCTACCTATATGCGGTATTTACCTGCCGTTCCAAGTAATTGCATGTGCCAAACTCTAAACCTCCAAATGATAATTTGTTTTGTATGCCCGAATCGCTCATGTAGCAACTGGGGGATGTTAGTATCTTCCATGCTAGGTGGGTTATTCTCACGATGAGTGTTTATTCACTTGTCATTCACGAGAAAGTGGCTGGTATTCGGGATGCCCAGTTCCATGCTCAAAATCAAATCAAAATATAAATATCAAACAAAACTCCCCCATGAAGGTTGTTTGTATGGACGGTACCCATGGATTTGGCTAGACGTGGAGTGTGATTGTTGGTGGAGGGGGAGTAAAAACTTTACCATTCTGTTTGGGAATCGCCTATAATGTATCTAGCATGGAAGATAGTGAGATATCTTGGTTGTTATGTTGGCAATGAAAGCATATCGCTCAAAATTATATTCATCTCTATTTTAAAAGCTCGAGCTCTGGCACCGCTGTAAATCCCTGCTTCCCTCTGCGAAGGGCATATCTATTTACTTCTATTGTTGAGTCATCGTCTTCTCATAAAAAGCACCAGCTTGAGAGCACCACTGTCATTTATATGCTTTTTTATTAATTGATGTTGAGCATGAGTGTGACTAGATCTCTTTTACCATGAATTATAATGTCTAGTCAGTCCTTGATCTTTAGGGGTGCTCTGCATTTATGTTTTGCGATCTCAGAAAGGGCTAGCGAGATACCATTTTGTTATATTATATCATGATTGTTTTGAAAAAGTGTTGTCATTCGAGATTCGTTATTACTGCTCGCTAGTTGATTATGCTATTGATATGAGTAAATGTGAGACCTAAATGTCATTCTGAATATGGTTAGTTCATAATCTTTGCTGAAAACTTGGATATTGGCTAGACATATTTGCAACAACAAGATCAAACAGAGTTTGTAAAATTTTTTGTTTATCACTTCCAGTTTGTCAACTGAATTGCTTGAGGACAAGCAATAGGTTAAGCTTGGGGGAGTTGATACGTCTCCATCGTGTCTACTTTTCTAAACTCTCTTTCCCTTGTTTTGGACTCTATTTTTCATGATTTGAATGGAACTATCCCAAATTGACGTTGTTTTCAGCAGAATTGCCATGGTGTTATTTTTGTGCAGAAATAAAAGTTCTCGGATTGACCTGAAAATTTACGGAAAATATTTCCAGAATATATAAAAATATTGGCGCAAGAATCAACCAGAGGGGTGCCACCCAGAGGCCACAAGCCCTAGGGGTGCGCCTACCAGGCTTGTGGGCCCCCTGGACCACCTTCGGCCCTAATTCCAACTCTATAAGTACCTATTCGCGAAGAAAAAAATCAGAGAGAAGGGTCCCTGGGGGTCCACCCGTTGGCCACAAGCCTGGGGGCGGTCCCCTAGGCGCGCCTCGGTGGCTTGTGGCCCCTGGACCTCCTCCGACCCTAATTCCAACACTATATATTCACATCCACGGAGGGAAAAACGGAGAGAAGGATTCATCGCGTTTTATGATACAGAGCTGTCGCAGTCTCATGTTCTTCATTTGGAGGGCTGGTCTGGAGTCCGTTCGGGGCTCCGGAGAGGCGGATTTGTCGCCATCATCATCACCAACCTTCCTCCATCACAAATTTCATGATTCTCATCACCAGGAGTGAGTAATTCCATCGTAGGCTTGCTAGACGGTGATGGGTTGGATGAGATTTATCATGTAATCAAGTTAGTTTTGTTAGGGGTTGATCCCTAGTATCCACTATGTTTTGAGATTGATGTTGCTATGACTTTTCTATGTTTAATGCTTCTCACTAGGGCCCGAGTGCCATGATTTCAGATCTGAACCTATTATGTTTTCGTGAATATATTTGTGCTCTTGATCCTATCTTGCAAGTTGTAGACACCTATTACGAATTATGATCTGCATACCCCAAGGTGACAATAATTGGGTTTCTTTTCGGTGATTGCCGTAGTTTGAGGAGTTCATGTGTTCACTAAGTGCTAGTGCTTTGTTCCGGTTCTCTATTAAAAGGAGGCCTTAATATCCCTTAGTTTCTATTAGGACCCCACTGCCACGGGAGGGTAGGACAAAAGATGTCATGCAAGTTATTTTCCATAAGCACGTATGACTATATACGGAATACAGGCCTACAGTATATTAATGAATTGGAGCTAGTTCTGTGTCACCCTAGGTAATGGCTACTATGTGATGAATATCATCCAACACAATTATCATTGCCGATCTATTGCCTATGAGATTTTCACAAATTGTTCTTTGCTAAGTTACTTTCGTTGCTACTGCTATTACAATCTCTACAAAACTGCTAATGTTACTTTTGCCATCGTTATCGTTACTTCCATACTACTTTGCTACTAAATACGTTACTGCAGATATTATGTCTTTTAGGTTTGGTTGAATTGACAACTCAACTGCTAATACTCGTGAATATTCTTTGGCTCCCTGTAACGCCCCGAGACCATCGTGCCAAGTGTCCTCTAGTTATTTGCTTGCGTGTTGCATCTCGGCATGTCATCATGTGCATTGCATCATCATGTTTTCAAAACTTGCATTCGTTCGGGTCTCCCAGTTCCTTCCGTTGTCTGTTCTGAGCCCATACACACTCGCACGCGCCCGCAGCACCTTCGAAATATTATTTCATAAGTGGCCAGAAAATGTTCTCGGAATGGGAGGAAAGTTGGTATGCGGTGTTGTTATGTTGTTAGTAGGTCGCCTGCCAAGTTTCATCGCGTTCGGAGTTCGTTTGACGACCCAACGCATAACGATAGCGGCATTACAGCCGGTCATATGTGGAACGTTTTCAGTCTCCAAAAACAATCGCCGGGCCTCTCTCTCTTCTCTCCTCTCAGCCCAAGATCACTCTCCACAGCCTACCTAAACCCCCTCGACCAATGCTATCGGATCGTCATCGGAGGGTTCGAAACGACCTCAAAAACCCCTCCCAACCCTAATCCTAACCCCCTTTCCTATTTAAACCTCCCCCTTACCATTTTGGGCAGCAGCAAACCCCCTCCTCGAATTCAGCGCCCCAAATCATCAGCCGCCGCCACCTCCCACCTTCTCCTCGTAATCCGACATCGGCCACCTCCTCTCCGCCACTTGGCGCCGTCCCATAGGCCGCGCCGCTGCCAGCTGTCGCGCGCAGCCAATCGGAAGCCTCCACGTGTCCTCCCCGCGCCCACTTCGCCGCGGCCCGCCCGAGCCCGTGTGGAGCCCGCCCTAGGCCGAGACGGGCCCGAGCCGCCGCCGCCCTCGCGTCTGAGCTCCCCATGCGGGAGAGCTCCCGTTCCAGCAGCAACCGCGTCTCCCGCTCGACCCCGTCGCCGCCTCGCGCTCGCCGGAGTTCTCCGGCCACTGGAGCCGCCAGCGGCGACCCCAGCAGGCATGCCCCGACGTCACCGTGCCACCCTTCCTCCCTCCTCTCTTTCTCCATGTCTCATCTCTCTCTGCCTCTGCCTGCAAAGCCTCCAGGGCCTCCGATTTGCACCGCCGTCACCGGAATCTGTCGTCAGTCGCCCGATCCAGCCTCCCCCCTGTCAGATCTGGGAAGCTCGCGCCGCCCCGCGTCCATTCAGGCCGGATCCCGCTCCTCCTTGATCCCACTGCACCTTCACGCCGCCGAAGTCCACCG
>NC_041380.1:162153791-162241048 GCF_002162155.2 Triticum dicoccoides | reverse complement strand
CCGATCTATATTTTTTCTGCTCCGGACAAATTTCCTAATTATCCAGGAAATCACAGTTTTACAGTTTAGACCCTTAACTTCATGCATATCATAACTCACCAATCATGCATCACATGTAAAAATATTATATATGTAAAATGTTTAGAATTTTGTGTAGGTTCATATTATGGAACTTTCATCCATGTTAAAAATGTTTAAATTGCTGTTTGCATTAATTTTGCTCTAATGCCATGCTAAAATGTTTTATTTCATAACTAATTAACTGTAGCTCCAAATTTAATAAACTTTATATGTAAATGGGGTAGAAAAATGCATAGTTTAACATTATGTACTTACTTTGCATGTTTAACAACTCTAAAATTATGTTTAGGGCAGAACAGTAGCTAATTCGAAATAGGCATATGAGGATTTTCCGGAGTTGTTGTTTGTTGTTCCGGCCTCATTTAAACTTGTCTAGATAGGTAGTTTTCATATGCTTCACCTCTTGCCATGTTTAATAACATTAAATATTGTTGGGTACATAAACGAGAGTGAACTAAATGATTGAATGTGGTGTTTCGTCAATATGCAACTCGTTGCATATTGAGCTCCACTTAATTTGTAGTATTGTTTGCGCACTTTGCCATGCCATGCCTCATTAAACCGGACATGCATCATACTTGGTTGTGCATCATGCCATGTTTATGTGATGGTTGTTTACCATGTTGTTTGCTTCTTTCCGGTGTTGCTTCTTTGGGTTAGTTCCGATAACGTCGCGTTTGTGAGGATTCGTCTGACTTCGTCCGTTTGTCTTCTTCATGGACTCGTTCTTCTTCCCTGCGGGAGTTCAAGGAAGATGACCATACCCTCGAAATCACTTCTATCTTTGCTTTATAGTTGTTCGTTCTATCGCTATGTCGCGCTACCTACTAATAACCCACAAGTATAGAGGATCGCAACAGCTTTCGAGGGTAGAGTATTCAACCCAAATTTATTGATTCGACACAAGGGGAGTCAAAGAATATTCTCAAGTATTAGCAGCTGAGTTGTCAATTCAACCACACCTGGAAACTTGGTATCTGCAGCAGAGTGTTTAGTAGCAAAGTAATACGATAGTGGTGGTAACGGTAACAAAAGAGTAATGAAAGCAAAGTAATGTTTTTGGTATTTTGTAGTGATTGTAACAATAGCAACGAGAAAGTAAATAAGCGTAAACCAATATATGGAAAGCTCGTAGGCATCGGATCAGTGATGGATAATTATGCCGGATGTGGTTCATCATGTAACAGTCATAACATAGGGTGACAGAGAACTAGCTTCAATTCGTCAATGTAATGTAGGCATGTATTCTGAATATAGTCATACATGCTTATGGAAAAGAACTTGCATGACATCTTTTGTCCTACCCTCCCGTGGCAGCGGGGTCCTAATGGAAACTAAGGGATATTAAGGCCTCCTTTTAATAGAGAACCGGAACAAAGCATTAGCACATAGTGAATACATGAACTCCTCAAACTACGGTCATCACCGGTAAGTATCCCGATTATTGTCACTTCGGGGTTAACGGATCATAACACATAATAGGTGACTATAGACTTGCAAGATAGGATCAAGAACTCTCATATATTGATGAAAACATAATAGGTTCAGATCTGAAATCATGGCACTCGGGCCCTAGTGACAAGCATAAAGCATAGCAAAGTCATAGCAACATCAATCTCAGAACATAGTGGATACTAGGGATCAAACCCTAACAAAACTAACTTGATTACATGGTAAATCTCATCCAACCCATTACCGTCCAGCAAGCCTACGATGGAATTACTCACGCACGGCGGTGAGCATCATGAAATTGGTGATGGAGGATGGTTGATGATGACGACGACGACGAATCCCCCTCTCTGAAGCCCCGAACGGACTCCAGATCAGCCCTCCCAAGAGGTTTTAGGGCTTGGCGGCGGCTCCGTATCGTAAAACGCAATGATTTCTTCTCTCCTATTTTTTTCTCCCCGAAAGCAGATATATAGAGTTGGAGTTGGAGTCGGGAGGTATCCAGGGGGGCCACGAGGTAGGGGGCATGCCCTAGGGGGGCGCCCCCACCCTCGTGGACAGGGTGTGGGGCCCCTAGTATTCATCTTTGGCGAGGATTTTTTATTATTTATTGTCAGATATTCCATGGAGTTTCAGTTCATTCCGAGAACTTTTGTTTTCTGCACATAAAACAACATCATGGCAATTCTGCATAAAATAGCGTCAGTCCGGGTTAGTTCCATCCAAATCATACAAGTTAGAGTCCAAAACAAGGGCAAAAGTGTTTGGAAAAGTAGATACGACGGAGACGTATCAACTCCCCCAAGCTTAAACCCTTGCTTGTCCTCAAGCAATTCAGTTGACAAACTGAAAGAAATAAAGAAAAACTTTTACAAACTCTGTTTGCTCTTGTTGTTATAAATATGTCAAGCTAGCATTCAAGTTTTCAGCAAAGATCATACCTAACCACATTTGCAATAATTCTCAGGTCTCATGATTACCCATATCAATAGCATAATCAACTAGCAAGCCATAATAATAAATCTCGGATGACAACACTTTCTCAAAACAATCATAATATGATATAACAAGATGGTATCTCGTTGCCCTTTCTGAGACCGCAAAACATAAATGCAGAGCACCTTTAAAGATCAAGGACTGACTAGACATTGTAATTCATGGTAAAAGAGATCCAATCATAGTCACTCCCAATATAAATTAATAGTGATGAATGCAAATGACAGTTGCGCTCTCCAGCCTATGCTTTTAATAAGAGGGTGATGACTCAACATAAAAGTAAATAGATAGGCCCTTCGCAGAGGGAAGCAGGGATTTGTAGAGGTGCCAGAGCTCGGTTTTGAAATAGAGGTGAATAATATTTTGAGCGGTATACTTTCATTGTCAACATAACAACCAAGAGATGGCGATATCTTCCATGCTACACACATTATAGGCTGTTCCCAAACAGAATGGTAAAGTTTATACTCCCCCTCCACCAACAAACATCAATCCGTGGCTTGCTCGAAACAACGAGTGCCTCCAACATACATCAGGTCCCAGGGGGAGTTTTGTTTTGCAATTATTTTTGATTTAGTTTGCATAAAGCATGGGACTGGGCATCCCGGTGACCAACCATTTTCTCATGAGTGAGGAGCGGAGTCCACTCCTCTTGAGAATAACCCGCCTAGCATGGAAGATACAGGCAGCCCTAGTTGATACATGAGCTATTCGAGCATACAAAACACGATGATTATTTAAAGGTTTAGAGTTTGGCACATACAAATTTACTTGGAACGGCAGGTAGATACCGCATATAGGAAGGTATAGTGGACTCATGTGGAATAACTTTGGGGTTTAAGGAGTTTGGATGCACAAGCAGTATTCCCGCTTAGTACAGGTGAAGGCTAGCAAAAGACTGGTAAGCGACCAACTAGAGAGTGACAACAACCATGTACATGCATTAAAATTAATAAACATTGGATGCAAGCATGAGTAGGATATAATCCACCATGAACATAAATATCGTGAAGGCTATGTTGATTTGTTTCAACTACATGCGTGAACATGTGCCAAGTCAAGTCACTTAAATCATTCAAAGGAGGATACCACCCCATCATACCACATCATAACCATCTCAATAGCATGTTGGCACGCAAGGTAAACCATTATAACTCATAGCTAATCAAGCATGGCACAAGCAACTATGATCTCTAATTGTCATTGCAAACATGTTTATTCATAACAAGCTGAATCAAGAACGATGAACTCATCATATTTACAAAAACAAAACAGGTCGAGTTCATACCATCTTTTCTCATCTCGGTCACTCCATCATATATCATCATAATTGCCTTTCACTTGCACGACCGAACGATGTGAATAATAATAAGAGTGCACGTGCATTGGACTAAGCTAGAATCTGCGAGCATTCAATAAACAGGAGAAGACAAAGCAATATGGGCTCTTGGTTAAATCAACAATAAAGCATATAAGAGCCACTTCAACAATTTCATCATGGTCTTCTCCTACTAACCCCCAAAGAAAAGAAAAGAAATAAAACTATTTACACGGGAAAGCTCCCAACAAGCAAAATTAGAACATGAAATATTTTTGGGTTTTCTTTTTAATTACTACTACAAGCATGGAAAGTAAATTAATTAAAAGCTACAACTAATTTTTTTGGTTTTTTCTTAAGGTTTATTAAACACACAAGAAGAAAGCATAAAAGGAAATAAACTAGCATGGATGATACAATGAAAAAGTATGAGCACCGACATCTAGCAATGAGTGTGTGTGAACATAAATGTAATGTTGGTGAGAAATACGTACTCCCCCAAGCTTAGGCTTTTGGCCTAAGTTGGTCTATGGCCATGGCTAGCCTGGCTGATATCCATAATAATAGTTGGGGTCGTACTGTGATGCAGCGGCTATCGCCTCCTGAGCTGCAGTGTGGCGACGAGCGGCCTCCGCTCTCCTCTCATACTCATCTGTCTCCTCTCTGGTAATAGTATATCCTCCTCTTGCCTGATAATCAAAGAAAGCAGGAGTAGGGAGAGTAATACGGACAGCACGACGTCTGTCAAAGATTAGTCGGTACTAGAGAGGCGATTCGTTCCTCTCGACAAAATGGTGGGAAACCATAGAATCAAAATCTAAATAAGCAGGAGGCAACTCCATGTCTCCTTCACGAACGTCTATCTCAAGAAATTTAGCTAAGCGGGTTGCATAAATTCCTCCAAAGAAATCTCCATTATATCTATTATGATGCAACCTACAAGCTATAATGGCTCCCATATGATAAGATTGGTCTCCTGACACCACACTCCTGAGAATGCTAAGGTCAGGGACACACATGTGACATGCTTCATCCTTAGCATTTATGCACCTACCTATGAAGAGAGAAAAATAATGTATAGCAGGAAAGTGAATGCTCCCTATGGTAGCTTGCGTTATATCTCTAGATCCCCTACAGTTATACTAGCAAGAAAGTTTCTACAATCAGATTTAGGGGGATCCCTAACACTACCCCATTTTGGAAGTTTGCAAGCAAAAGTGAAATCCTCTAAGTCCATGGTATCAGATTTGTCATAAAGATCAAACATGACTGAAGGAGAATTACGCGAAGATGAATACTCAAACCTCCTCACAAAAGAGCTTGTGAGATCATGATACTAGGGGCATTTGTCTGCCTCAAAGTCCTCAAG
The DNA here is from genome assembly GCF_002162155.2 of Triticum dicoccoides. Taxonomy (NCBI): domain Eukaryota; kingdom Viridiplantae; phylum Streptophyta; class Magnoliopsida; order Poales; family Poaceae; genus Triticum; species Triticum dicoccoides. The sequence continues at coordinate 162,235,835 of NC_041380.1, read as the reverse complement.
ACCGGCATTACGCAAATATGTGTTAAATTCTTATTTAATTCCCGCTTGATCCATAAAATTTTCAGAAGGCCACTCACAAGGACGCACTGGAGCGTCTCTTGGTGGTTCTTGGTCAGCATCACGCATTGCAAGCCTGGGTCCTTGCTTCTTCGAAGAACCACCTTGGAACATTTTCCTAAGCATATTTCTTCCTCTGAAAAATTCTGAATTTTTTAGTAACTTCAAAATAAAACTAAACCAAACTCAATAATATTGATAGCAACCACTCCTACAAGTGCCTAGGGCCTATATCATGCATCAAAACCACTTTTTGAAGGAAATATGCCCTAGAGGCAATAATAAAGTTATTATTTATTTCCTTATATCATGATAAATGTTTATTATTCATGCTAGAATTGTATTAACCGGAAACATAATACATGTGTGAATACATAGACAAACAGAGTGTCACTAGTATGCCTCTACTTGACTAGCTCGTTAATCGAAGATGGTTATGTTTCCTAACCATGAACAAAAGAGTTGTTATTTGATTAACAGGATCACATCATTAGAAGAATGATGTGATTGACTTGACCCATTCCGTTAGCTTAGCACTCGATCGTTTAGTATGTTGCTATTGCTTTCTTCATGACTTATACATGTTCCTATGACTATGAGATTATGCAACTCCCGTTTACCGGAGGAACACTTTGTGTGCTACCAAACGTCACAACGTAACTGGGTGATTATAAAGGAGCTCTACAGGTGTCTCCAAAGGTACATGTTGGGTTGGCGTATTTCGAGATTAGGATTTTTCACTCCGATTGTCGGAGAGGTATCTCTGGGCCCTCTCGGTAATGCACATCACATAAGCCTTGCAAGCATTGCAACTAATGAGTTAGTTGCGGGATGATGTATTACGAAACGAGTAAAGAGACTTGCCGGTAACGAGATTGAACTAGGTATTGAGATACCGACGATCGAATCTCGGGCAAGTAACATACCGATGACAAAAGGAACAACGTATGTTGTTATGCGGTCTGACCGATAAAGATCTTCATAGAATATGTGGGAGCCAATATGAGCATCCAGGTTCCGTATTGGTTATTGACCGGAGACGTGTCCCGGTCATGTCTACATTGTTCTCGAACCCATAGGGTCCGCACGCTTAAGGTTTCGATGATAGTTATATTATGAGTTTATGAGTTTTGATGTACCGAAGGAGTTCGGAGTCCTGGATGAGATCGGGGACATGACGGGGAGTCTCGAAATGGTCGAGACGTAAAGATCGATATATTGGACGACTATATTCGGACATCGTAAAGGTTCCGAGTGATTCGGGTATTTTCGGAGGTACTGGGAAGTTACGGGAATACGAGGAAGAAGCAATGGGCCTTAATGGGCCTTAGTGGAAAGGACCAGGAGGTGGCGCGCGCCCCTCCTAAGCCTAGTCCGAATTGGACAAGGGGTTTGGGGCGCGGCCCCTCTCTCCCTTCCTTCCCCTCTTCTCCCCTTTCCCCCCTTCTCCTAGTTGGACTAGGAAAGGAGGAAACCTACTCCAACTAGGAGCAGGAATCCTACTCCCTGGCGCGCCCCTCCTAGGGCCGGCCTCCTCCCCCTTGCTCCTTTATATACGGGGGCAGGGGGGCACCTCTAGACACACAAGTTGATCCACGTGATCATATTCTTAGCCGTGTGCGGTGCCCCCTTCCACCATAATCCTCGATAATATTGTAGCGGTGCTTAGGCGAAGCCCTGCGACGGTAGAACATCAAGATCGTCACCATGCCGTCGTGCTGACGGAACCCTTCCCCGACACTTTGCTGGATCGGAGTCCGGGGATCGTCATCGAGCTGAACGTGTGCTAGAACTCGGAGGTGTCGTAGTTTCGGTGCTTGATCGGTCGGGCCGTGAAGACGTACGACTACATCAACCGCGTTGTGCTAACGCTTCCGCTGTCGGTCTACAAGGGTACGTAGATCACACTCTCCCCTCTCGTTGCTATGCATCACCATGATCTTGCGTGTGCGTAGGAATTTTTTTTGAAATTACTACGTTCCCCAACAGTGGCATCCGAGCCTAGATTTTATGTGTTAATGTTATATGTACGAGTAGAACACAAGTGAGTTGTGGGCGATATAAGTCATACTGCTTACCAGCATGTCATACTTTGGTTCGGCGGTATTGTTGGACGAAGCGGCCCGGACCGACATTACGCGTACGCTTACGCGAGACCGGTTCTCCCGACGTGCTTTGCACAAAGGTGGCTAGCGGGTGACAGTTTCTCTAACTTTAGTTGAACCGAGTGTGGCTACGCTCGGTCCTTGCGAAGGTTAAAGCAGCACCAACTTGACAAACTATCGTTGTGGTTTTGATGCGTAGGTAAGATTGGTTCTTGCTTAAGCACGTAGCAGCCACGTAAAACTTGCAACAACAAAGTAGAGGACGTCTAACTTGTTTTTGCAGGGCATGTTGTGATGTGATATGGTCAAGACATGATGCTAAATTTTACTGTATGAGATGATCATGTTTTGTAACCAAGTTATCGGCAACTGGCAGGAGCCATATGGTTGTCGCTTTATTGTATGCAATGCAACTGCGCTGTAATGCTTTACTTTATCACTAAGCGGTAGCGATAGTCGTGGAAGCATAAGATTGGTGAGACGACAACGATGCTACGATGGTGATCAAGGTGTTGCGCCGGTGACGATGGTGATCACGACGGTGCTTCGAAGATGGAGATCACAAGCACAAGATGATGATGGCCATATCATATCACTTATATTGGTTGCATGTGATGTTTATCTTTTATGCATCTTATCTTGCTTTGATTGTCGGTAGCATTTTAAGATGATCTCTCACTAATTATCAAGAAGTGTTCTCCCTGAGTATGCACCATTGCGAAAGTTCTTCGTGCTGAGACACCACGTGATGATCGGGTGTGATAGGCTCTACGTTCAAATACAACGGGTGCAAAACAGTTGCACACGCGGAATACTCAGGTTATACTTGACGAGCCAAGCATATACAGATATGGCCTCGGAACACGGAGACCGAAAGGTCGAGCGTGAATCATATAGTAGATATGATCAACATAGTGATGTTCACCAATGAAACTACAACATCTCACGTGATAATCGGACATGGTTTAGTTGATTTGGATCACGTGATCACTTAGAGGATTAGAGGGATGTCTATCTAAGTGGGAGTTCTTAAGTAATATGATTAATTGAACTTAAATTTATCATAAACTTAGTCCTGGTAGTATTTTGCAAATTATGTTGTAGATCAATAGCTCGCGTTGTTGCTTCCCTGTGTTTATTTTGATATGTTCCTAGAGAAAATTGTGTTGAAAGATGTTAGTAGCAATGATGCGGATTGGATCCGTGATCTGAGGTTTATCCTCATCGCTGCATAGAAGAATTATGTCCTTTATGCACCGCTAGGTGACAGACCTATTGCAGGAGCAGATGCAGATGTTATGAACATTTGGCTAGCTCAATATGATGACTACTTGATAGTTTAGTGCACCATGCTTAATGGCTTAGAATTGGGACTTCAAAGACGTTTTGAACGTCATGGACCATATGAGATGTTCCAGGAGTTGAAGTTAATATTTCAAGCAAATACTCGAGTTGAGAGATATGAAGTCTCCAACAAGTTCTATAGCTAAAAGATGGAGGAGAATCACTCAACTAGTGAGCATGTGCTCAGATTGTCTGGGTACTACAATCGCTTGAATCAAGTGGGAGTTAATCTTCCAGATAAGATAATGATTGACAGAATTCTCTAGTCACCATCACCAAGTTAGTAGAACTTCATGATGAACTATAATATGCAAGGGATAACGGAAACAACTCCCAAGCTCTTCATGATGCTGAAATCAACGAAGGTAGAAATCAAGAAAAACATCAAGTGTTGATGGTTGACAAGACCACTAGTTTCAAGAAAAGGGCAAAGGGAAGAAGGGGAACTTCAAGAAGAACGGCAAGCAAGTTGCTGCTCAAGTGAAGAAGCCCAAGTCTGATCCTAAGCCTGAGACTAAGTGCTTCTACTGCAAAGGGACTGGTCACTGGAAGTGGACCTGCCCCCAGTATTTGGCGGATAAGAAGGATGGCAAGGTAAACAAAGGTATATTGGATATACGTGTTATTAATGTGTACTTTACTAGTGTTTATAGCAACCCCTCGGCATTTGATACTGGTTCAGTTGCTAAGAGTAGTAACTCAAAACGGGAGTTGCAGAATAAACAGAAACTAGTAAAGGGTGAGGTGACGATGTGTGTTGGAAGTAGTTCCAAGATTGATATGATCACCATCGCACACTCCCTGTACTTGCAGGATTAGTGTTGAAACTAAATAAGTGTTATTTGGTGTTTGCGTTGAGCATGAATATGATTTGATCATGTTTATTGCAATACGGTTATTCATTAAAGTCAGAGAATAATTGTTGTTCTATTTACATGAATAAAACCTTCGATGGTCATACACTCAATGAAAATAGTTCATTGGATCTCGATCGTAGTGTTACACATATTCATAATATTGAAGCCAAAAGATGCAAAGTTAATAATGATAGTGCAACTTATTTGTGGCACTATCGTTTAGGTCATATCGGTGTAAAGCGCATGAAGAAACTCCATACAGATGGACTTTTGGAACCACTTGATTATGAATCACTTGGTACTTGCGAACCATGCCTCATGGGCAAGATGACTAAGACTCCGTTCTCCGGAACAATGGAGCGAGCAACAAACTTGATTGGAAATAATACATACTGATGTATGCAGTCCAATGAGTGTTGAGGCTCGCGACAGGTATCGTTATTTTCTGACCTTCACAGATGATTTGAGCAGATATAAGTATATCTACTTGATGAAACATAAGTCCGAAACATTTGAAAAGTTCAAATAATTTCAGGGTGAAGTGGAAAATCATCGTGACAAGAAAATAAGGTTTCTACGATCTGATCGCAGAGACAAATATTTGAGTTACGAGTTTGGTCTTCAATTAAAACATTGTGGAATAGTTTCACAAACTCATGCCACCTGGAACACCACAGCATAATGGTGTGTCCGATCGTCATAATCGTACTTTATTAGATATAGTGCAATCTATGATGTCTCTTACCGATCTAACACTATCGTTTTGGGGTTATGCATTAGAGACAGCTGCATTCACGTTAAAAAGGGCACCATCTAAATCCGTTGGGACGACACAATCTGAATTATGGTTTGGCAAGAAACCAAAGTTGTCGTTTCTTAAAGTTTTGGGTTGTGATGCTTATGTGAAAAAGTTTCATCCTAATAAGCTCAAACCCAAATCGGAGAAATATGTCTTCATAGGATACCCAAAGGAGACTGTTGGGTACACCTTCTATCATAGATCCGAAGGCAAGACATTCGTTGCTAAGAATAGATCCTTTCTAGAGAAGGAGTTTCTCTCGAAAGAAGTGAGTGGGAGGAAAGTAGAAAACTTGATAAGGTAATTGTACATTCGCCCTTATTGGAAAGTAGTTCATCACAGAAATCTGTTCTTGTGACTACTACACCAATTAGTGAGGAAGCTAATGATGATGATCATGTAACTTCAGATCAAGTTACTACCAAATCTCGTAGGTAAACCAGAGTGAGATCCGCACCAGAGTGGTACGGTAATCCTGTTCTGGAAGTCATGTTACTAGACCATGACGAACCTACGAACTATGAGGAAGCGATGATGAGCCCAGATTCCGCGAAATGGCTTAAGGCCATGAAATCTAAGATGAGATCCATGTATGAGAACAAAGTATGGACTTTGGCTGACTTGCCCGTTGTTCGGCAAGTCATTGAGATTAAATGGATCTTCAAGAGGAAGACGGACGCTGATAGTAGTGTTACTATCTACAAAGCTAGAACTGTCGCAAAAAGGTTTTCGACAAGTTCAAGGTGTTGACTACGATAAGAGTTTCTCACTCGTATCTATGCTTAAGTCTGTCCGAATCATGTTAGCAATTGCCGCATTTTCTAAAATCTGGCAAATGGATAAACAAAGCTTCATTCCTTAATGGATTTATTAAAGAAGAGTTGTATATGATGCAACCAGAAGGTTTTGTCAATCCTAAAAGTGTTAGCAAAATATGCAAGCTCCAGCGATCCATTTGTGGACTGGTGCAAGCATCTTGGAGTTGGAATATACGCTTTGACAAGTTGATCAAAGCATATAGTTTTATACAGACTTGCGGTGAAGCCTGTATTTATAAGAAAGTGAGTGGGGTCACTACATCATTTCTGATAAGTATATGTGAATGACATATTATTGATCAAAAATAATGTAGAATTATTCTGCAAAGCATAAAGGAGTGTTTGAAAGGAGTTATTTTTTAAAGAAAGACCTCGATGAAGCTGCTTACATATTGAGCATCAAGATCTATAGAGATAGATCAAAAACACTTGATCAGTTTTTCAACGAGTACATACCTTGACAAGATTTTGAAGTAGTTCAAAATGGAACAGTCAAAGAAAGAATTCTTGCCTGTGTTACAAGGTGTGAAATTGAGTAAGACTCAAAGCCCGACCACGAAAGAAAATACAAAGAGAATGAAAGTCATTCCCTATGCCTTGGCCATAGGTTCTATAAAGTATGCCATGATGTGTACCAGACCTATTGTATACCCTACACTAATTTTGGCAAGGGGGTACAATAGTGATCTAGGAGTAGATCACTGGACAGTGGTCAAAATTATCCTTAGTGGAATAAGGATATGTTTCTCGATTATGGAGGTGACAAAAGGTTCATCGTAAAAAGTTACGTCGATGCAAGTTTTGACACAGATCTAGATGAATCTAAGTCTCGATCTAGATACATATTGAAAGTGGGAGCATTTAGCTAGAGTAGCTCCGTGCAGAGCATTGTAGACATAGAATTCGCAAAATACTTACGGATCTGTATGTGACAGACCCGTTGACTAAAATTATCTCACAAGCAAAACATGATCACACCTTAGTACTCTTTGAGTGTTAATCACATAAATGATGTGAACTAGATTACTGACTCTAGTAAACCCTTTGGGTATAGGTCACATGACAATGTGAACTATGGCTGTTAATCACATGGTGATGTGAACTATTAGTGTTGAATCACATGGCGATGTGAACTAGATTATTGACTCTACTGCAAGTGGGAGACTGAAGGAAATATGCCCTAGAGGCAATAATAAAGTTATTATTTATTTCCTTATATCATGATAAATGTTTATTATTCATGCTAGAATTGTATTAACCGGAAACATAATACATGTGTGAATACATAGACAAACAGAGTGTCACTAGAATGCCTCTACTTGACTAGCTCGTTAATCGAAGATGGTTATGTTTCCTAACCATGAACAAAAGAGTTGTTATTTGATTAACGGGATCACATCATTAGAAGAATGATGTGATTGACTTGACCCATTCCGTTAGCTTAGCACTCGATCATTTAGTATGTTGCTATTGCTTTCTTCATGACTTATAAATGTTCCTATGACTATGAGATTATGCAACTCCGTTTACCGGAGGAACACTTTATGTGCTACCAAACGTCACAACGTAACTGGGTGATTATAAAGGAGCTCTACAGGTGTCTCCAAAGGTACATGTTGGGTTGGCGTATTTCGAGATTAGGATTTGTCACTCCGATTGTCGCAGAGGTATCTCTGGGCCCTCTCGGTAATGCACATCACATAAGCCTTGCAAGCATTGCAACTAATGAGTTAGTTGTGGGATGATGTATTACGAAACGAGTAAAGAGACTTGCCGGTAACGAGATTGAACTAGGTATTGAGATACCGACGATCGAATCTCGGGCAAGTAACATACCGATGACAAAAGGAACAACGTATGTTGTTATGCGGTCTGACCGATAAAGATCTTCGTAGAATATGTGGGAGCCAATATGAGCATCCAGGTTCCGCTATTGGTTATTGACCGGAGACATGTCTCGGTCATGTCTACATTGTTCTCGAACCCGTAGGGTCCGCACGCTTAAGGTTTCGATGACAGTTATATTATGAGTTTATGAGTTTTGATGTACCGAAGGAGTTCGGAATCCCGGATGAGATCAGGGACATGACGAGGAGTCTCGAAATGGTCGAGACGTAAAGATCGATATATTGGACGACTATATTCGGACATCGGAAAGGTTCCGAGTGATTCGGGTATTTTTGGAGGTACGGCGGAGTTACGGGAATACGAGGAAGAAGCAATGGGCCTTAATGGGCCTTAGTGGAAAGGACCAGGAGGTGGCGCGCGCCCCTCCCAAGCCCAGTCCGAATTGGACAAGGGGTTTGGGGCGCGGCCCCTCTCTCCCTTCCTTCCCCTCTTCTCCCCTTTCCCCCCTTCTCCTAGTTGCACTAGGAAAGGAGGAAACCTAGTCCAACTAGGAGTAGGAATCCTACTCCCTGGCGCGCCCCTCCTAGGGCCGGCCTCCTCCCCCTTGCTCCTTTATATACGGGGGTTGGGGGGCACCTCTAGACACACAAGTTGATCCACGTGATCATATTCTTAGCCGTGTGCGGTGCCCCCTTCCACTATAATCCTCGATAATATTGTAGCGGTGCTTAGGCGAAGCACTGTGACGGTAGAACATCAAGATCGTCACCACGCCGTCGTGCTGACGGAACTCTTCCCCGACACTTTGCTGGATCGGAGTCCCGGGATCGTCATCGAGCTGAACGTGTGCTAGAACTCGGAGGTGTTGTAGTTTCGGTGCATGATCGGTCGAGCCGTGAAGACATACGACTACATCAACCGCATTGTGCTAAATCTTCCGATGTCGTTCTACAAGGGTACGTAGATCACACTCTCCCCTCTCGTTTCTATGCATCACCATGATCTTGCGTGTGCGTAGGAATTTTTTTGAAATTACTACGTTCCCCAACACTTTTGACCATATAAATTTGACATGCATGCTCAAGAACAGGGTCACCTAAGCAGCAAAAATTTGCAATGAATAAAGCACTAGAACAAAAACTAGTTGGACCAATGGAGGAGTCACATACCAAGGAACAATCTGTCCAAGCAGTTTTGTGAGAGGTGCTTTGAGCAAGGAGATTGAAAATGGCAGCAAAGAGGGGCTGGAACGCGTGCTTGAGTTGATTTTTCATGTTTGTGGGAGGAAGAAGAAGAGGATGGGTGCAGGAATAAGTGGAGGAGGGCCACCGTGGGCCCACGAGGCAGGGGGGCGCGCCCTAGGGGGTGGACGCGCCCTCCACCCTCGTGGCAATGCGGTTGGCCCCCTGGTGTCTTCTTTGTTCCATAAATCCTCAAATATTCTAGAAAAAATCATATTTAATTTTCAGGGCATTTGGAGAACTTTTATTTTCGAGGTATTTTTATATTGCACGGATAATCAGATAACAGATAGAATTTTTTTATTTTTACTTTATTTCAACTAAATAACAGAAAGTATAGAGAGGGTACAGAAGGTTGTGCTTCTAGTTTCATCCATCTCATGCTCATCAAAAGGAATCCACTAACAAGGTTGATCAAGTCTTGTTAACAAACTCATTCCGATTAACATGAAACTGGAGAAATTTAGAATAACAGTAGGTTACCTCAACGGGGATATGCACATCCCCAATAATAAGTATATTATATTTCTTCTTGACAGTAGGAAGAGGAAATTCAAAACCTCCAAATATAATCGATGGAATTGATACTAAGAACTTGAGGTTGTTTCCTTGGAAAGTGTACCGTATGCTCATTACCATTAACATGAAAAGTGACATTTCCTTTGTTGCAATCAATAAAAACCCCTGCAGTATTAAGAAAAGGTCTTCCAAGAATAATAGACATACTATCGTCCTCGGGAATATCAAGAATAACAAAGTCCGTTAAAATAGTAACGTTTGCAACCACAACAGGCACATCCGCACAAATACCGATAGGTATAGCAGTTGATTTATTAGCCATTTGCAAATATATTTCAGTAGGTGTCAACTTATTCAAGTCAAGTCTACGATATAAAGAGAGGCATAACACTAACACCGGCTCCAACATCACATAAATCAGTTTTTAACATAGTTTCTTTTAATGGAGCATGGTATAGTAGGTACTCCTGGATCTCCAAGTTTCTTTGGTATTCCACCCTTAAAAGTATAATTAGCAAGCATGGTGGAAATTTCAGCTTCTGGTATCTTTCTTTTATTTGTAACAATGTCTTTCATGTACATAGCATAAGGATTCATTTTGAGCATATCAGTCAATCGCATACGCAAAAAGATAGGTCTAATCATTTCAGCAAAGTGCTCAAAATCCTCATCATCCTTTTTCTTGGATGGTTTGGGGGGGAAGGCATGGGTTTCTGAACCCAAGGCTCTCTTTCTTTACCATGTTTCCTAGCAACAAGGTCTTTCTTATCATAATGTTGATTCTTTGATTGTGGGTTATCAAGATCAATAGCAGGTTCAATTTCTACATCATTATCATTACTAGGTTGAGCATTATTATGAACATCATCATTAACATTTTCATTAGGTTCATGTTCATTGCCAGATTGTGTTTCAGCATCAGACATAGATATACCATTTTGATTATCAGGTGGTTCAGCAATAGGTTCACTAGAAGTTTGCACATTTCTATCATTTTTCTTTTTCTTCCTTTTAGAAGAACTAGGTGCATCAATATTATTTCTCTAAGAATCTTGCTCAACTCTCTTAGGGTGGCCTTCAGGATACAAAGGTTCCTGAGTCATTCTACCAGTTCTAGTAGCCACTTTAACAGCATAATCATTTTTCTTACTATTCATCTCATTGAGCAATTCCTTTTGAGCTTTAAGTACTTGTTCTACTTGAGTGGTAACCATAGAAGCATGTTTGCTAACAAGTTTAAGTTCACCTCTAATATTAGCCATATAATCACCTAAATATTTAATCATATCAGCATGTTTTTTTAATTGTCTACCAAAATAAGCATTGAAGTTTTCTTGCTTAAACATAAAATTATCAAACTCATCCAAGCATTGACTAGCAATTTTAGCAGGATGGATTTCAGCTTTATCATATCTATAGAGAGAATTTACCTTTACTACCTGTGTCGGGTTATCGAGGTCTGGGGGTTCTTCGATAAATAAAGGATTAAGATCATATGTTTCTTCAATAGGCGGTAAATTAAGACCATGTATTTCTTCAATAGGAAGTAAATTCTTAACATCTTCAGCTTTAATACCTTTTTCTTTCATAGACTTCTTTTCCTCTTGCATATCTTCGGGACTGAGAAATAGAACACCTCTCTTCTTCGGAGTTGGTTTAGGAATAGGATCATTAATTGGAGCAGGAGCTGGCTGAGGAGGTGCCCAATTATTTTCATTTGTCAACATATTATTCAATAAGATTTCAGCTTCATCCGGTGTTCTTTCCCTGAAAAGGGAACCGGCACAACTATCCAGGTAATCTCTGGAAGCATCGGTTAGTCCATTTTAAAAGATATCAAGTATTTCATTTTTCTTAAGAGGATGATCAGGCAAAGCATTAAGTAACTTGAGAAGCCTCCCCCAAGCTTGTGGGAGACTCTCTTCTTTAATTTGCACAAAGTTGTATATTTCCTTTAAAGCAGCTTATTTCTTATGAGCAGGAAAATATTTAGCAGAGAAGTAGTAAATCATATCCTGGGGACTACGCACACAACCAAGATCAAGAGAATTAAACCATATCTTAGCATCACCCTTTAATGAGAACAGAAATATTTTAAGGATATAAAAGTAGCGAGATCTCTCATCATTAGTGAACAGGGTAGCTATATCATTTAATTTAGTAAGATGTGCTACAACAGTTTCAGATTCATAGCCATGAAAAGGATCAGATTCAACTAAAGTAATTATATCAGGATCAACAGAGAATTCATAATCCTTGTCAGTAACACAGATAGGTGAAGTGGCAAAAGCAGGGTCAGGTTTCATCCTAGCATTTAGAGATTGCTTGTTCCATTTAGCTAATAACCTTTTGAGTTCATATCTATCTTTGCAAGCTAAAATAGCTAAAGAAGCTTCTCGATCAAATAAATAACCCTCAGGAATAACAAGTGATTCTTCATCATCGCTTTCATCATCATAATCAGATTCAATATTTTCAATCTCTCTAGCCCTAGCAAGTCGTTCCTCGAGAAAATCACCAAGTGGCATAGTAGTATCAAGCATAGAAGTAGTTTCATCATAAGTATCATGTATAGCAGAAGTAGCATCATCAATAACATGCGACATATCAGAACGAATAGCAGAAGCGGGTTTAGGTGTCGCAAGCTTACTCATAACAGAAGGTGAATTTAAGTGCAGAGCTAGATGGCAGTTCCTTACCTCCCCTCATAGTCGAGGAATAAATTGTTGTCTTAGCATCTTTCAAATTCGTCATAGTGTCCAGCTGATATAAATCCCAAGTGACTCAAAGAATAGAGCTATGCTCCCCGGCAACGGCGCCAGAATTAGTCTTGATAACCCACAAGTATAGAGGATCGCAACAGCTTTCGAGGGTAGAGTGTTCAACCCAAATTTATTGATTCGACACAAGGGGAGCCAAAGAATATTCTCAAGTATTAGCAGCTGAGTTGTCAATTCAAGCACACCTGGAAACTTGGTATCTGCAGCAGAGTGTTTAGTAGCAAAGTAATATGATAGTGGTGGTAACGGTAACAAAAGCGTAATGAAAGCAAAGTAAAGTTTTTGGTATTTTGTAGTGATTGTAACAATAGCAACGAGAAGGTAAATAAGCGTAAACCAGTATATGGAAAGCTCGTAGGCATCGGATCAGTGATGGATAATTATGCTAGATGTGGTTCATCATGTAACAGTCATAACATAGGGTGACACATAACTAGCTCCAATTCGTCAATGTAATGTAGGCATGTATTCCGAATATAGTCATACGTGCTTATGGAAAAGAACTTGCATGACATCTTTTGTCCTACCCTCCTGTGGCAGCGGGGTCCTAATGGAAACTAAGGGATATCAAGGCCTCCTTTTAATAGAGAACTGGAACAAAGCATTAGCACATAGTGAATACATGAACTCCTCAAACTACGGTCATCACCGGTAAGTATCCCGATTATTGTCACTTCGGGATTAACGGATCATAACACATAATAGGTGACTATAGACTTGCAAGATAGGATCAAGAACTCTCATATATTTATGAAAACATAATAGGTTCAGATCTGAAATCATGGCACTCGGGCCCTAGTGACAAGCATTAAGCATAGCAAAGTCATAGCAACATCAATCTCAGAACATAGTGGATACTAGGGATCAAACCCTAACAAAACTAACTCGATTACATGGTAAATCTCATCCAACCCATCACCGTCCGGCAAGCCTACGATGGAATTACTCAAGCACAGCGGTGAGCATCATGAAATTGGTGATGGAGGATGGTTGATGATGGCGACTGCGACGAATCCCCGTATCCAGAGCCCCGAACGGACTCCAGATCAGCCCTCCCGAGAGGTTTTAGGGCTTGGCGGTGGCTCCGTATCGTAAAACGCGATGATTTCTTCTCTCCTATTCTTTTCTCCCCGAAAGCAGATATATAGAGTTGGAGTTGGAGTCGGGAGGTCTCCAGGGGGCCCACGAGGTAGGGGGCGCACCCCGCACCCTCGTGGACAGGGTGTGGGCCCCCTGGTCTTCATCTTTGGCGATGATTTTTTATTATTTATTGCAAGATATTCAGTGGAGTTTTAGGTCATTCCGAGAACTTTTGTGTTCTGCACATAAAACAACATCATGGAAATTCTGCTGAAAACAGCATCAGTTCGGGTTAGTTCCATTCAAATCATACTAGTTAGAGTCCAAAACAAGGGCAAAAGTGTTTGGAAAAGTAGATACGATGGAGACATATCACCTACCACTTGTTATATCATGCCTCCCACATTGCCATGTCAAGCCTCTAACCCACCTTCCTAGCAAACCGTTGTTTGGCTATGTTATCGCTTTTGCTCAGCCCCTCTTATAGCGTTGCTAGTTATAGGTGAAGTTGAAGATTGTTCCACGTTGGAACATGGATATGTTGGGATATCACAATATCTCTTATTTTATTAATGCATCTATATACTTGGTAAAGGGTGGAAGGCTCGTCCTTATGCCTGGTGTTTTGTTACACTCTTGGCGCCCTAGTTTCCGTCATACCGGTGTTATGTTCCTTGATTTTGTGTTCCTTACGCAGTTGGGTGTTATGGGAACCCCTTGACAGTTCGCTTTGAATAAAACTCCTCCAGCAAGGCCCAACCTTGGTTTTACATTTGCCTAACAACCTATAACCTTCCCTTGGGTTTTCGCGAGCCTGAGGGTCATCTTTATTTAACCCCCTCGGGCCAGTGCTTCTCTAAGTGTTGGTTCAAACTAAGTAGACTGCTGGGCCACCTTGGGGAAACTTGAGGGCTGGTTTTACTCGTAGGATGTCTCATCCGGTGTTGCCCTGAGAGCGAGATATGTGCATCTCCTATCGGGATTGTCGGCACATCGGGCGGCTTTGTTGGTCTTGTTTTACCATTGTCGAAAAGTATTGTAGCCGGGATTCCGAGCCTGATCGGGTCTTCCCGGGAGAAGGAATATCCTTCGTTGACTGTGGGAGCTTGTGATGGGCTAAGTTGGGACACCCCTCCAGGGTATAAACTTTCGAAAGCCGTGCCCGTGGTTATGTGGCAGATGGGAATTTGTTAATGTCCGGTTGTATAGAACTTGACACTTGACTTAGTTAAAAATGCATCAACCGCGTGTATAGCCGTGATGGTCTCTTCTCGGCGGAGTCCGGGAAGTGAACATGGTTCTTGTGTTATGGTTGTGCGTAAGTAGTTTCAGGATCACTTCTTGATCATTTCTAGCTTCACGACCGTTGCGTTGCTTCTCTTCCCGCTCTTATTTGCCTAAGTTAGCCACCATATTTGCTTAATGGTTGCTGCAGCTCCACCTCACTACCTTATCCTACCCATAAGCTTAAATAGTCTTGATCTTGCGGGTGTGAGATTATTGAGTCCTCGTGACTCACAGATACTTCCAAACAGTTGCAGGTGCCGATGATACCAGTGCAGGTGATGCTACCAAGCTCAAGTGGGAGCTCGATGAAGATCTTGATCGTTGTTATGCGTCTTTTCCGATTGATCAGTAGTGGAGCCCAGTTGGGACGATCGGGGATCTAGCATTTGGGGTTGTCTTCTTTTATTTTGGTTCCATAGTCGGACCTTGATTGTACTCTGGATGATGTATGTTTAACTTGTTATTTGTGTGAAGTGGCGATTGTAAGCCAACTCTTTATCCCTTTCTTATTCAGTACATGGGATTGTGTGAAGATTACCCCACTTGCGACTAAACCACCATGCGGTTATGCCTCTAAGTCATGCCTTGACACATGGGAGATATAGCCGCATCGTGGGCGTTACACTCCCCTTGTGTCAAATCAATAAATTTGGGTTGAATACTCTACCTCAAAAACTGTTGCAATCCCCTATACTTGTGGGTTACCAAGACCTTTTTCTGGTGCCATTTCCACAGAGCATAGCTCTATTCTCTGAGTGGCGATGATCACCATGAAGAATTTGAGAGATACCGAAACCAAGATTTTTTTTCCTCTAGGACAAGTGGAGGTAAGGAATTGCCATCTAGCTCTGCACTTGATTCACCTTCTATTCTGAGTAATCTTGCGACACCTACACCTGCTATTGATTCTGATATGTTGCAAGTAATTGATGATACTACTTCTGCTATGCATGATTCAGGGAGTCCTGGATTAGGGGGTCTCCGAACAGCCAGACTATAACCTTTGGCCGGACTGTTGGACTATGAAGATACAAGATTGAAGACTTCGTCTCATGTCCGGATGGAACTCTACTTGGCGTGGAAGGCAAGCTAGGCAATACGGATATGTATATCTCCTCCTTTGTAACCGACCTTGGGTAACCCTAGCCCTCTCCGGTGTCTATATAAACCGGAGGGTTTTAGTCCGTAGGACAACATACAATCATACCATAGGCTAGCTTCTAGGGTTTAGCCTCTCTGATCTCGTGGTAGATCTACTCTTGTATTACCCATATCATCAATATTAATCAAGTAGGACGTAGGGTTTTACCTCCATCAAGAGGGCCCGAACCTGGGTAAAACTTCGTGTCCCCTGCCTCTTGTTACCATCCACCTAGACGCACAGTTCGGGACCCCCTACTCGAGATTCGCCGGTTTTGACACCGACATTGGTGCTTTCATTGAGAGTTCCTCTGTGTCGTCGCCATTAGGCTTGACGGATCCTTCTATCATCATTAGCGATGCAGTCCAGGGTGAGACTTTTCTCCCCGGACATATTTTTGTATTCGGCGGCTTTGCACTGCGGGCCAATTCGCTTGGCCATCTAGAGCAGATTGAAAGCTACGCCCCTCGCCATCAGGTCAGGTTTGGAAGCTTAAGCTACACGGCGGATATTCGCGGAGACTTGATCTTCGACGGATTCGAGCCTCTGCCTTGTTGATACGTCTCCAACGTATCTATAATTTTTGATTGCTCCATGCTATATTATCTACTGTTTTGGACTATATTGGGCTTTATTTTCCACTTCTATATTATTTTTGGGACTAACCTATTAACCGGAGGCCCAACCCAGAATTGATGTTTTTGCCTATTTCAGTGTTTCGAAGAAACGGTATAACAAACGGAGTCCAAACGGAATAAAATCTTCGATAACGTGATTTTCTCACCGAACGTGATCCAAGAGACTTGGACCCTGCTCCAAGGAACAAAAGAGGCGGTCACGAGGGTGGGGGCGCCCCCCCTAGGGCGCGCCCCCTGCCTCGTGGGCCCCTCGTTGCTCCTTCGGCGTACTTCTTCCTCCTATATATACACACGTACCCCCAAACAATCAGAACAGGAGCCAAAAACCTAATTCCACCGCCGCAACTTTCTGTATCCACGAGATCCCATCTTGGGGCCTGTTTCGGAGCTCCGTCGGAAGAGGGCCGTCATCACGGAGGGCTTCTACATCACCATAGCCTCTCCGATGAAGTGTGAGTAGTTTACCTCAGACCTTCGGGTCCATAGTTAGTAGCTAGATGGCTTCTTCTCTCTCTTTGAATCTCAATACAAAGTTCTCCCCCTCTCTTGTGGAGATCTATTCGATGTAATCTTCTTTTTGCGGTGTGTTTGTTGAGACCGATGAATTGTGGGTTTGTGATCAAGTCTATCTATGAATAATATTTGAATCTTCTCTGAATTCTTTTATGTATGATTGGTTATCTTTGCAAGTCTCTTCGAATTATCCGTTTGGTTTGGCCAACTAGATTGGTAGTTCTTGCCATGGGAGAAGTGCTTAGCTTTGGGTTCGATCTTGCGGTGTCCTTACCGAGTGACAGAAGGGGAAGCAAGGCACGTATTGTATCGTTGCCATCGAGGATAACAAGATGGGGTTTATTTCATATTGCATGAATTTATCTCTCCACATTATGTCATCTTTCTTAAGGCGTTACTCTGTTTTTAACTTAATACTCTAGATGCATGCTGGATAGTGGTTGATGAGTGGAGTAATAGTAGTAGATGCAGAATCGTTTCAATCTACTTGTCACGGACGTGATGCCTATATACATGATCATGCCTAGATATTCTCATAAGTATGCACAATTCTATCAATTGCTCAACAGTAATTTGTTCACCCACCGTAGAATACTTATGCTCTTGAGAGAAGCCAATAGTGAAACCTATGGCCCCCGGGTCTATTCTCATCATATCAATCTCCATCACTTTAATATTGTTTTGCTATTTACTTTGCCTTTACTTTTTACCTTGCATCTTTATATCAAAAATACCAAAGATATTCTATCTATCAGATCTCACTCTCGTAAGTGACCGTGAAGGGCTTGACAACCCCTAATCACGTTGGTTGCGAGTAGCTATCGCTTTGTGCAGGTACGAGGGACTTGAGCGTGGCCTCCTACTGGATTGATACCTTGGTTCTCAAAAACTGAGGGAAATACTTATGCTACTCTGGTGCATCATCCCTTCCTCTTCGGGGAAAACCAACACAAGCTCAAGACGTAGCAAGAAGGATTTCTGGCGCCGTTGCCGGGGAGTCTACACAAAAAGTCAATATACCAAGTACCCATCACAATCCCTATCTCTCGCATTACATTATTTGCCATTTGCCTCTCGTTTTCCTCTCCCCCACTTCACCCTTGCCGTTTTATTTGCCCTCTCTCTCTATCCTCCCTCTCTATTTGCCTCTTTGTTTGCTCGTGTGCTAGTTTGCTTCCTTGTCGTTATGTCTGAAATTGGGGAAGTTATTGCCAATATGGGCGATAACAATATCATGGAAAATTCTGATGCTCCTGCTAAAGAACCTACCATCTTTCATACAAAAAAATTCTGTGTTGGTAGTGGTAATATTATTGGAAAAGGAGTTATTCAAGATTTCTTTACTTGTGCCGGTGCTTTACCTTCTATGGGTAGTTCTATCCTTCACAGAACTAGTAGTCTTGCGGACGCTATTGCCATGCTTGTAGTTGAACTTGAAAGACAATTCATGCACATGCATCCTTCCATACAAAGGATTTTTCTGGAATTTTCTAATATTGAACATTCATTTGTTAAGCGTGCCACTAGTATCTTTTTGGCTCATGAGTTTATATTTATAATAAGAGAAGCCAAATAAATATTTGCGCATTATAGGGTGGACGCTTGCCGTTCTCCCATAGAGGCTATCCTCTTTGATCAAGAAGAAATAATGTGTTTTCAATCTCTAGATTATGTTGCTTTTAATGAAAATCTTAGAAGAAGGGTTCCTACCAATGTTTTAGTTGATAAAATTTCTGAACTTAATGATGATTTGGCTATTCGAAATAATGAACTAGGATATTCTCTTGAATATAGGCTCACAAAGTTCGGTTAAAAGAATGCTTATAATGATGAATTGGTTGTGCATTATGAAGGACCAAAGGAGGAACCTATACCTCCCAAGGTTGATCTTGGGGACTTGTGTCCCGTTAAATTTAGTCCTTTTGA
Source organism: Triticum dicoccoides (assembly GCF_002162155.2). Lineage (NCBI taxonomy): Eukaryota > Viridiplantae > Streptophyta > Magnoliopsida > Poales > Poaceae > Triticum > Triticum dicoccoides. Next base: position 162,216,882 of record NC_041380.1, on the reverse strand, counting down.
TTACTTTTGCTTGCCTCAAAGAAAACTTGCTGCCGAACCTATCTTATTACTATGGCAATACATAGATCTATTCTTGCTTGTTATGCCTAGCTAGGGGCATTAAACGATAGCGCTTGTTGGGAGGCAACCCAATTTTATTTTTATTCCTTGCTATTTGCTCCTGTTTAGTAATAAATAAATTATTTAGCCTCTGTTTAGGTTGTGTTTTTTGTGTTTAATTAGTGTTTGTGCCAAGTAGAACCGTTGGGAAGACTTGGGGAAAGTCTTGTTGAACTTGCTGTAAAAAACAGAAACTTTAGCTCTCACGAGAACTGCTGTCATTTTTATTTTAAGAGTGCTATTTAGTTAATTATTTTTGCAGATGATTAATAGATAAATTCCTCACGTCCAGAAATTTATTTTAGAATTTTTGGGGTTCCAGATCTTGCGCTAGCTACAGATTACTACAGACTGTTCTGTTTTTGACAGATTCTGTTTTTCGTGTGTTGTTTGCTTATTTTGATGAATCTATGGCTAGTAAAATAGTTTATAATCCATAGAGAAGTTGGAATACAGTAGTTTTAACACCAATATAAATAAATAATGTGTTCATTACAGTACCTTGAAGTGGTCTTTTTTTTCTTTCGCTAACGGAGCTCATGAGTTTTCTATTTTGAGTTTTGTGTTGTGAAGTTTTCAAGTTTTGGGTGAATTCTTTTGATGGATCATGGAACAAGGAGTTGAAAGAGCCTAAGCTTGGGGATGCCCATGGCACCCCCAAGATAATCCAAGGACACCAAAAAGTTAAAGCTTGGGGATGCCCCGGAAGGCATCTCCTCTTTTCGTCCACTTCCATCGGTAATTTACTTGGAGCTATATTTTTATTCACCAACATGATATGTTTTTTGCTTGGAGCGTCTTGTATTATTTGTGTCTTTGTTTGCTACTATACCACAAGCATCCTTTCTGTACACACCTTTTGAGAGATCCATACATGAACTAAAATCTGATAGAATACTCTATGTGCTTCACTTATATCTTTTGAGCTAGATAATTTTGCTCTATGTGCTTCACTTATATCTTTTGAGCTAGATAATTTTGCTCTATGTGCTTCACTTATATCTTTTTAGCTAGATAATTTTGCTCTTTGTGCTTCACTTATATCCTTCGAGTAAGATAATTTTGCTCTATGTGCTTCACTTAGATCTTTTAGAGCACGGTGGTGGATTCGTTTTAAAGAAACTATTGATCTCTCATGCCTCACTTAAATTAATTTGAGAGTCTCTTAAATAGCATGGTAATTTACCTAATAATAATATGCTTGGTATTCAAAATTTGTCAAACTTTCTTTTGAGTGTGTTGAATACTAAGAAAAGATTGAAGCATGATAATTGTTTTGAGATATGGAGGTGATAATATTAAAGTCATGCTAGTTGAGTAGTTGTGAATTTAAAGAATACTTGTGTTGAAGTTTGTGATTCCCGTAGCATGCACGTATGGTGAACCGTTATGTGATGAAGTCAGTGCATGATTTATTTATTGATTGTCTTCCTTATGAGTGGCGGTCGGGGACGAGCGATGGTTTTTTCCTACCAATCTATTCCCCTAGGAGCTTGCGCATAGTACTTTGCTTTGATAGCTTCTAAATTTTTGCAATAAGTATATGAGTTCTTTATGACTAATGTTGAGTCCATGGATTATACGCACTCTCACCCTTCCACCCTTTCTAGCCTCTCTAATACCGAGCAACTTTCGCCGGTATCGTACACCTACCATATACCTTCCTCAAAACAGCCACCATACCTACCTATTATGGCATTTCCATAGCCATTCCGAGATATATTGCCATGCAACTTTCCACCATCTAGTTCATCATGACACATTCATCATTGTCATATTGCATATCCCGGTACACCGCCGGATGCATTCACATAGAGTCATATTTTGTTCTAAGTATCGAGTTGTAATTGTTGAGTTGTAAGAAAAATAGAAGTGTGATGATCATAATTATTAGAGCATTGTCCCAATGAAGAAAGAATGATGCAGACTATGATGCCCCCACAAGTCGGGATGAGACTCCGAACGAAAAAAAGAGAGGCCAAAGAAGCCAGATAAAAAAAGAGAAAGGCCATAAAAAAAGAGAAAGGCCATATAAAAATAAAAAATATAAAAAATGAGAGAAAAAGAGAGAAGGGACAATGTTACTATCCTTTTACCACACTTGGGCTTCAAAGTAGCACCATGATCTTCATAGTAGAGAGTCTCTCATGTTATCACTTTCATATACTAGTGGGAATCTTTCATTATAGAACTTGGCTTGTATGTTCCAATGATGGGATTCCTCAAATTGCCCTAGGTCTTCATGAGTAAGCAAGTTGGATGCACACCCACTAGTTTGTTTTGTTGAGCTTTCATTTATTTATAGCTCTAGTGCATCTGTTGCATGGCAATCCCTACTCACTCACATTGATATCTATTAATGGGCATCTCCATAGCCCGTTGATACGCCTAGTTTATGTGAGACTATCTTCTCCCTTTTTGTCTTCTCCACAACCACCATTCTATTCCACCTATAGTGCTATATCCATGGCTCACGCTCATGTATTGCGTGAAGATTGAAAAAGTTAGAGTATGAAACAATTGCTTGGCTTGTCATCGGGGTTGTGCATGATTTAAATACTTTGTGTGGGGAAGATGGAGCATAGCCAGACTATATGATTTTGTAGGGATAACTTTCTTTAGCCATGTTATTTTGAGAAGACATAATTGCTTTGTTAGTATGCTTGAAGTATTATTATTTTCTATGTCAATATAAACCTTTGTCTTGAATCTTTCTAATCTGAATATTCATACCACAATTAAGAAGATTTACAATGAAATTATGCCAAGTAGCACTCCGCATCAAAAATTCTCCTTTTGTCATTTACCTACTCGAGGACGAGCAGGAATTAAGCTTGGGGATGCCTGATACGTCTCCAACGTATCTATAATTTTTGATTGCTCCATGCTATATTATCTACTGTTTTGGACTATATTGGGCTTTATTTTCCACTTCTATATTATTTTTGGGACTAACCTATTAACCGGAGGCCCAACCCAGAATTGATGTTTTTGCCTATTTCAGTGTTTCGAAGAAACGGTATAACAAACGGAGTCCAAACGGAATAAAATCTTCGATAACGTGATTTTCTCACCGAACGTGATCCAAGAGACTTGGACCCTGCTCCAAGGAACAAAAGAGGCGGTCACGAGGGTGGGGGCGCCCCCCCTAGGGCGCGCCCCCTGCCTCGTGGGCCCCTCGTTGCTCCTTCGGCGTACTTCTTCCTCCTATATATACACACGTACCCCCCAACAATCAGAACAGGAGCCAAAAACCTAATTCCACCGCCGCAAATTTCTGTATCCACGAGATCCCATCTTGGGGCCTGTTTCGGAGCTCCGCCGGAAGAGGGCCGTCATCACGGAGGGCTTCTACATCACCATAGCCTCTCCGATGAAGTGTGAGTAGTTTACCTCAGACCTTCGGGTCCATAGTTAGTAGCTAGATGGCTTCTTCTCTCTCTTTGAATCTCAATACAAAGTTCTCCCCCTCTCTTGTGGAGATCTATTTGATGTAATCTTCTTTTTGCGGTGTGTTTGTTGAGACCGATGAATTGTGGGTTTGTGATCAAGTCTATCTATGAATAATATTTGAATCTTCTCTGAATTCTTTTATGTATGATTGGTTATCTTTGCAAGTCTCTTCGAATTATCCGTTTGGTTTGGCCAACTAGATTGGTAGTTCTTGCCATGGGAGAAGTGCTTAGCTTTGGGTTCGATCTTGCGGTGTCCTTACTGAGTGACAGAAGGGGCAGCAAGGCACGTATTGTATCGTTGCCATCGAGGATAACAAGATGGGGTTTATTTCATATTGCATGAATTTATCTCTCTACATTATGTCATCTTGCTTAAGGCGTTACTCTGTTTTTAACTTAATACTCTAGATGCATGCTGGATAGTGGTTGATGAGTGGAGTAATAGTAGTAGATGCAGAATCGTTTCAATCTACTTGTCACGGACGTGATGCCTATATACATGATCATGCCTAGATATTCTCATAATTATGCACAATTCTATCAATTGCTCAACAGTAATTTGTTCACCCACCGTAGAATACATATGCTCTTGAGAGAAGCCACGAGTGAAACCTATGGCCCCCAGGTCTATTCTCATCATATCAATCTCCATCACTTTAATATTGTTTTGCTATTTACTTTGCCTTTACTTTTTACCTTGCATCTTTATATCAAAAATACCAAAAATATTCTATCTATTATATCTCACTCCCGTAAGTGACCGTGAAGGGTTTGACAACCCCTAATCGCGTTGGTTGCGAGTAGCTATCGCTTTGTGCAGGTACGAGGGACTTGAGCGTGGCCTCCTACTGGATTGACACCTTGGTTCTCAAAAACTGAGGGAAATACTTACGCTACTCTGCTGCATCATCCCTTCCTCTTCAGAGAAAATCAATGCAAGCTCAAGACGTAGCACTTATGCATCACGCGGTCATGATGAGTACGATTTAGCTCTACCATCCGACAGTGTTCAGGAGATCGCACCGGCAGCCGCTCTGACCCTCAATTTGGAGCCAGTTGCGCCGTCCATGGATGGGTGGATGGACCCCTCCACGGAGGCCTTACCCCCATCGGCGACCGAGCCGAACATTGACCTTGCTCTGCACGAGAGCCGTGTTGACAAACTGCCTGATCTTTCTCCGGCCACGGACTCCGAACCGCCTGCGCCCGTTCCTATCAAATCCGATTGGGCGCCGATCATGGAGTTTACCTCCGCGGATATCTTTCAGCACTCGCCCTTCGGCGATATACTGAACTCATTACGGTCTCTCTCCTTGTCAGGAGGATCCTGGCCGAACTATGTCCGCCAGGACTAGGATGCGGACGACAAAGAAATTCGCGGCCCACCCACCACCCACTTAGTAGCCACTGTCGATGACTTAACCGACATGCTCGACCTCGACTCCGAAGACATCGACGATATGGACGATGATGCAGGAGACGAATAGGAACCACTGCCCACAGTGCATTGGACGCCCACTTCATCACATGACGTATACATGGTGAACACACCAAAAGAAAACAACGACGAGGAACGGAAGGACGCAATGAAGGGTTGTCCCCTCGAGAAGCAGTCAAAGCGGCAGCGTAAGCGCCGCTCCAAATCCCGCCTCGGCAGAAACAACGATCATACAGACCCAGCGTTAGAGCAGGGTGAACCATCGCCGGACCACGGCAACCCGGAGAATCAAACCGAACAACCCGATTCTGTCAAGGATAACAGTCCGGATGACATCACACTGGACAGACACCCGAAGCAACAGAATGCCCGTCAAAGGCTCGTTGCCACCGCGAGGAGTCTAAAAAAGTAGAAGCAAAGGCTCAAGGCTGCGCAAGACACACTTAAAATCAGATGGAGTAAAGTACTCAATACAGCAGCAAAGTACGGCGATAATTGCCCCACCAAGAGCTACCCGAAGCGGAAGTTGCTACCTGAATTCAACGAGGAGGCCTTAGATCCCCCGCAACCGAAAATTAAAACGGCCACCTGGCCGGATAGACGACCTCACGGCAACATAGAGTGGCAAACAACGCCGCACATAAGCCACTACGCGATCCACGCGAGGGCCCGCATCAAGGGGACGGCGCAACCAGATCCATCTATGGACCACACAAACGCGCTCCAGCATACGATGCAACACAACAAACATCCGAACAACACGGTACACCCAGATACAGGGGTGCCGCACACCCCCTATGTTTCACCGATGAGGTGCTGGACCATGAATTTCCATAGGGATTCAAACCCGTTAACATAGAGGCATACGACGGAACAACAGACCCTGGGGTCTGGATCGAGGACTATATCCTCCATATCCATATGGCTCGAGGAGATGATCTCCACGCCATCAAGTACTTACCCCTTAAGCTCAAAGGGCCAGCTCGGCACTGGCTTAAAAGCCTCCCCGAAAACTCCATGGGAAGCTGGGAAGAGCTCGAAGATGCTTTTTGGGCAAATTTTCAAGGGACATATGTCCGACCTCCGGATGCGGACGATTTGAGTCATATAACTCAACAACCCGGAGAGTCAGCCCAAAAGCTTTGGAACAGGTTTCTTACTAAAAAGAACCAAATAGTCAACTGTCCGGACGCCGAAGCCTTGGCAGCTTTTAAGCATAGCGTCCGCGACGAATGGCTTGCCAGACACCTCGGCCAAGAAAAGTCGAGAACAATGGCAGCATTAACAAGCCTCATGACCCGCTTTTGCATGGGTGAGGACAGCTGGCTAGCCAGATGCAGCACCAGCGACCCAAGCACATCCTAAGTTAGAGATGAAAACGGAAAATCACGACGTAGCAAAAATAACAAGCGCCGGAATAAAGAAGACAGCTCGAAGAGCACGGCAATAAATGTTGGATTCAGAAGCTCTCAGCCAGGTCAGCAAAAGCCGCCCCCTAAAAGCACCAAAGATGAACTGTCCAGCCTGGACAAAATTCTGGACCAAGTATATCAGATCCATAGCACCCCTGGTAAACCCGCTAATCATACCCATAGAGAATGTTGGATCTTCAAGAAGTCCAGCAAGCTGAACGCCGTACACAAGGGGGAGGATACACCAAGCGAAGACGAGGATGAGCCTCTCAAGCACGACACTGGGGAACAAAAGAAATTTCCACCAGAAGTCAAAACAATAAACGTGTTACACGTGATCAAGGGGAGAAATAAAGCGGCACTCCCAGAGAAATATGCCCAAGGGCCTATCACCGCGGAGTCCTGCCACTGGTCGGCTCAACCGATCACTTTCGACCATCGGGATTACTCAGCAAATATCTGGCATGCAGGATGGGCTGCCTTGGTATTAGACCCAATAATTGATGGATACCATTTCACACGAGTCCTGATGGACGTTGGCAGCAGTCTAAACCTGATATATTAGGACACAATCCGCAAAATGGGGATAGACCCAACGAAAATTTGCCACAACAATACTACCTTTAAAGGAGTAACGCCAGGCCCAGGGGCTCACTGCAAGGGCTCCCTGCTACTAGAAGTTATACTCGGCTTTCCCGCTAACTTCCGTAGCGAAAATTTAACCTTCCACATTGCTCCGTTCCAAAGTGGCTATCAAGCACTACTTGGACGCGAAGCTTTCGCTCGCTTTAACGCAATACCGCACTACGCTTCCCTCACACTTAAGATGCCCGGTCCACGTGGCATCATTACAGTAAATGGAAATATGAAGCGATCCCTACGCGCCGAAGAGAATGCGGCTGCCTGGGCAGCCGCACACTAAAACGGCCTCACCAACTAAAGTATTCGATAGGTCGTCAAGACCACAGACACGGTTAGACGAGTCCATCGCAACTGTATGTAATTCGTACAGGTTTGATGACCACACCCCTATCACAAATACAAGGGGCTCAACACGCGCAGACAAGTGGCAATTTTTACTCATCTTGAATTATACATGGTTTTTTCAAAAAAAACCTACCTTTTTGCATGACAACTTTCACCAAAGTTCCTCTCTTTTACAGATGACCACCGTGCTACACCCATCCAGGATACGGCACAACGGAGACACAAGCGCAGACATGCGGCAGGGACCCATTCCAAGGATTCTTTTTAGATTAAGACCCTGTGTCAACCTTTTTTACTGTCTCTTGTTGATACACATCCCTCGGATTCTCAGTACAATTGAGAAGGATGCTGGCGTCTTGGCATGTGGCCACGTCAGAATAATGCACGTACCTGAACACCAGGGGCTTCTTACAAAGGGCACTGATTAGGCCTGGTTCATACCATAAAGACCGAATACCTTAGGGAGTGTTCAGCATCGCGAGTTTGGCCCTATATGCATCAGCTCCGAATCATGTCTTTGGTCAAATGTTGGGTTTGCCCAGCTCCTATGTTTTGGTACCTTACGTTCCGCTCTATCGGTTAAGGTAGCACTAGGAGAACTACTGCGATTGTGCCCCGGGTCATCCGGATGAGCACCTCAGTAGAGAAAGCCGAAAACTGACTATCATGATATAGCGTGAGACTGGTCAACCACTCGATGACCTATCGGAATGTTAGAATTTCTCCGCCTTAACGAAGGGCCATTTCCCGGCCAGGCATGTACGCACCCCAAATTCGGGAGAGTGCGGAGCCACCAGGGGCTATATAGTAGCCCCACCGTCAAACTCCTATGGCTAAGTGAAAGTGTTAAAGCATTATAGTCCGGTTGCCTCGTTCGCTGCGATATCACCTCCTTAATAGGACCAAGACCTTGGGTTAAGTGTGAACATGCGCCTTCTGCGAACACCCCCACATTATATGCGTGGGGGCTAAAGCCGACGACCGCAATCTTTCATGTTATACACATGTATACATAAACGGCCGCACGGGAGGCATCATATTACTTTCAGGCAAAAATATAAACACAACCTTAATAAATTTCATAAAAACACTGTGTTTACAATGGGAATACATGTCACTCAAACATAATATTCTTCGAGCACTGGGCCTCTATCAAACGAACACCCTCGAGAACCTCTTCGAAATAGTGCTCGATAGCCACTCGGCCTATGGCCGAACCCTGCGCCGCAACAGTGGTAGCATCCATCTCCGCCCAGTATGCTTTAACACGGGCAAGGGCCATCCGCGAGCCTTCTATGCACGCCGACCTCTTCATTGCATTGATGCACGGCACCGCACCAAGGAACTGCTGCACTAAGCTGAAATAGTTGTTCGGCTTCGGCTTTTCCGGCCACAGCCGATCCACGACAGACCTCATGGCGAGTCTGGACAACCTATTGAGTTCGGCCCATTCGGCTAGCTGATCAGTCAACGGAAGCGGATGCTCTGGAATGTTAAATTGCGACTAGAACAGCTTGTCCACTTCACGATCTGTTTGATCTTGGAAGTATTTGGCCGCATCGACAGCGCTCGCCGCCAAGTCCATATATGCGTCTGCCGAACTCCACAGCCGATCCAGAGGGGCATACCATGGATCTCCGAACTTCCTCCGCAGCATGAAGGGCTTCCCAGCCGCAATATCCCCGGCTTCACGCAGCTCCTCCTTCTTCGCTCTCATAGCAGAGCGGGTGTCTTTGTTCGCCATCGTGGCCTTTTCAAGGTCCGTTGCCTTTGCTCAGTTTTCCTTTTCAAGGAACTGGCAACGGTCGGTGGTGTCTTTTAACTTTACGGCCATCTCGGCCATCTTCTCTTTGCTCTCGCAATGCACGGCCTTCTCGGCTTTCAACTCTTCGGATGCCTTCAAAGCAGCCGCATTACTAATCCTTGCTTGTTCTTTGGCTCGGGCAAGTTCCGCCCGCAGGGTTTCTACAGTGGCAGCTCCATCTGCAGTCAAAACATATCTAAGATACTGGCATCATGCTACTCTTACTATGTGGCATTCACCAGAAAATACCACTTACCCTGCGCCTCGTCAAGCCTCTTGTTAACAAGCTCGATGCCGGCATCCGCCGCATCAAGTTGCCGCTTCAGTTCGGCAAACTCATGACTCCGGCTAGCCACCGGAGCTCCCACTACCTGCACATTAAAGCGGTATGGTTATTACCTGGGACTATGATCCTTTGTTTGTCGCCGTTCTCAGCGACAACCAGAGTCTTAGGGGCTACTATCTACACAGGGCACACCTAAAAATGTGCGGTACCATCCCAAATGTACATCATTTTACGTACCTCAAAGCCCGTCAGTAGACTCATAAAGGCATCATGTAGCCCGCTTTCGGCGGATGAAATCCTTTCCATCACCGTACCCATCAATGTACGGTGTTCTTCTGAGATGGCCGCTCGCTCCAACAGCTCTCTCAGTATGTCCGACCGCATACCAGACGGTGCTGGACTCTTCTGTTTGCTCTCTTCGAGAGCCGGACGCTGGGGACTTCGGGTGACTATAGGATTATCTTCTGGCCTCACCGAATCTGGAGAGGCCCTCCGTGACGACACTTCATGGTCACCCGCTTCGAGAGCGGAGGAGTCCAGGGGAGGCGTTTCTCTCTCCATCATCTCCGGAAGAAGATCCCCCGAAGACGAGCTCTGCTGAGAAGGGCTAAGATCCAAACTGCAAGATAAATACTTCGGTTATTTTCCTCAGAGGTAAGGTAATATATCCTCACTATTAAAGTACTTTTTAATTACTTACAGCTCGTTAGAGGGCTGATCCCCGCATGGACTTTCTGCGGCAAGAGCACCCTCCAAGGTAGGACACTTTGGTGGAGATTTCTTCTCCCGCTTGGAAACCTTGGTTTCCGGATCTTCAGAGGTAGTCCTCTTCCTTCCCGGGGTGAGAGAATGTCAGATTCCTCCCCTCGGTTATCCTCCCTCACGGAGGCGCTTGTTCCCTCGGTCAGAATAGGTAGCGGTGGAGGCCTACTTTCGCCCTCATTATTCCCCCCCCCCCTTTGTCTTCCTTTGAGGGCTCCGGGCAAGGTGCTAGCTCGAGCATCTTTTCTAGTACCGGGTTTTCCAAACCCTCAGGAAGGGGGGCCGAACACCGAATCATCTTCTCCTTTGTTATCCAGTCCTAGTCAAAGAGAGATTTCTCAGAATAATGTCATGATAAATGAAAGATGGTGTGTTCGTCTAGAGGATAACTTACTTGGTCGGCGGTGCGGTTGCTGCTCAGGCCCACGTCCTCGGTAGTATCCGGACACTCTATCTGGGGTCCGAAGAATGATCTATACATCTCCTCGTGCGTCAGGCCAAGGAAATTCTGAATAGCGCGCGGTCCTTCTGGGTTGAACTCCCACATGCGAAGAGGCTGGCGTTTGCATGGTTGGATTCGTCGAACTAGCATGACTTGCATTACCATAATCAAACTGAAATCTCCTTTGAAGAGATTTTGAATGCGGCTTTGCAGTACAAGCACGTCCTTGGCTGGACCCCAGCTCAGCCCTCTGCTAATCCATGACATCAGTTGTGGTGGAGGGCCTAAGTGGAAAGCAGGGGCAGCCGCCCACTTGGCACTTCTAGGAGCTGTGATGTAAAACCACTCCTGTTGCCATAATCCGGACACCTCTGGAATAGAACCTTTTGGCCATGGAGCTCCAGAAATCTTGCTTATTAATGCACCTCCGCATGTTGCATGCTGCCCCTCGACCATCTTCGACTTCACGTCAAAGGTCTTGAGCCACAGGAAGAAGTGAGGGGTAATGCGGAGGAAGGCCTCACATACAACAATAAATGATGAGATATGGAGAAAGGAGTTCAGGGCTAGATCGTGGAAATCTAGCCCATAATAAAACATTAGCCCCCTAACAAAGGGATCCAGAGTGAGGCCTAGACCTCGGAGGAAGTGGGAGATGAACACGATGTCTCTGTTGGGTTCAGGAGTAGGGACAACCTGCCCTCAGGCAGGCAGCCGATGCGAAACCTCGGCGGTCAGGTATCTGGCCTCCCTCAACTTCTTGATATCTTCTTCTGTAACGGAGGAGGGCATCCACCGGCCTTGAAGGCTGGATCCGGACATGATTGAAGGTCCAGAGCACCTGACCTGGGCTTCGGGTGTTAGAACTCGAGGCGGGGGAAGGATTCGATTGAGCACGGGAGGGAAAAAGTAAAAGCCTTGTCCCTTTATAAAGAGGGTGAATATCAAGCGTCCTCTCCGTAGCCATTTGGGACTTGCCTATAATCTAGGAGTCCTAGATGCGGTTGGGTTACCCACGACCGTATTGATGAGAATCCTGTAATTAGGGGAACACGATCTCTGCTTTGACAAGACATGTCAAGAAACCACCTCGCGTTGTGTGTGAGGCTGGTTGAAGAAAAACAGTTCGAATAATTACCGGGCCATGGCATAATGTCATGTTGCCGAAATGTGTCAGCAGATTAGATTTGTGGAAATATTATTCTCTCTACGGTGGTATGTGGAACTTATTTTGCAGGGTCGGACACTATCCTTGTGTTCAAATTCTTCTGTGATGTATTCAGAGGAGGAACCCGCCTTGCAATGTCGAAGACAATACTGCGCGCCAGACTCATCTTCATTGAAGCCTGGTTCAGGGGCTACTGAGGGAGTCCAGGATTAGGGGGTCTCCGGACAGCCGGACTATAACCTTTGGTCGGACTGTTGGACTACGAAGATACAAGATTGAAGACTTCGTCTCGTGTCCGGATGGAACTCTACTTGGCGTGGAAGGCAAGCTAGGCAATACGGATATGTATATCTCCTCCTTTGTAACCAACCTTGGGTAACCCTAGCCCTCTCCAGTGTCTATATAAATCGGAGGGTTTTAGTCCGTAGGACAACATACAATCATACCATAGGCTAGCTTCTAGGGTTTAGCCTCTCTGATCTCGTGGTAGATCTACTCTTGTACTACCCATATCATCAATATTAATCAAGCAGGACGTAGGGTTTTACCTCCATCAAGAGGTCCCGAACCTGGGTAAAACTTCGTGTCCCCTGACTCCTGTTACCATCCGCCTAGACGCATAGTTCGGGACCCCCTACCCGAGATCCACCGGTTTTGACACCGACAATGATGCTTATGATGATACTACTGCTTTGCTTGATAATACTTTGCCACTAGGTAAATTTCTAGATGAACAACTTGCTAGAGTTAAAGATATTGAGCATACTCGTGGTGACATTGGAGTATCTAAGTAACATTAGAGTTGGTTGATGTGTATCATATGGTGTTATTTAGTATGAACTCTTGGATAGATCGATCGGAAGGAATAGCTTGGTGTTATTTTAGTATGAACTCTAGGATAGATTGATCGGAAAGAATAGTTTTGAGGTGGTTTCGTACCCTACAAACAATTTCTTCTTATCTTTTCCGATAGATAGGAACTTTGGAGTGATTCTTCATCGCACGTTGAGGGATGGTTATGTGGTCCAGTTATATTAGCATTGTTGAGAGACTGCACTAGCGAAAGTACAGACCCTAGGCCTTGTTTTCAAGCATTACAATCATGTCTGTGCTCACTTTTGTTACTTGCTACCTTGATGTTTTCATTGTTCCTATTACAAAAATCAACATCTACTGTCCATATTACACTTGTATCACCATCTCTTCGCCTAACTAGTGCACATATTCAATTTTCCATTGTATTTGGTGTGTTGGGGGACACAAGAGACTCTTTGTTATTTGGTTGTAGGTTTGTTTGAGAGATACCATCTTCATCCTACACCTCCCACGGATTGATAAACCTTAGGTCATCCACTTGAGGGAAAATTGGTACTGTCCTAAAAAACTCTGCGCTTGGAAGCCAACACGAGTCTACAAGAATAAAGTTGCATAGTAGACATCACGCTCTTTTCTCGCGCTGTTGCCGGGGAGGTCAGTGCTTGAAGGTATATCTTTAGATCTTGCAATTGAATCTTTTTGTTTCTTGTTTTATCACTATTTTAGTTTATAAGACAAAACTACAAAAAATGGAATTGAGGTGGCCTCATATTATTCATCTTTATCATGTCTTTCTTGAAAATGATGGAAAGGAAAATTGTGCTCAATTGATAGAAGAAGAATTCTATAAAATGTTTGACAAAAAATCTTTGAATGATGAGCATGATCGCAATGTTGTTGGTGTGAACTCTTTTAATATCCATGATGATAACGATATGCAAAGCCATAAGCTTCGGGATGTTATATTTCATGAAGATGATATTTTTAGTACCCCAAGTTTTGATGAGAAAATTTATTATGATGATAGCATGCCTCCTATTTATAATCATTATATTGTTGAAAGTGGGTTTGGAAGAGTGTCAACTTTAGGTACTAATGATCCCACTATTTTGGAGGGTGTTGAATATTATCATAATAATTATGAAAGTGGATTTGGAGAGGTCATGACTTTATTTAGTGATGAATCCACTAGTTTGGAAGAGGTTTGAATTGACTATGATAAAAAAGTTGCTATCTATGATGATTATTGTGATGACATGTATGCTATAAAGAATAATAATAACCATAAAAATTTTCATCATGATTTTAATTTTCAATCACATGATAGTTATTTCATTGAATTTGCTCCCACTACTATTCATGAGAATAAATTTGCTTATGTAAAGAGTAATGAAATTTCTATGCTTGTGGATCATGAAAAGAATGCTTTGTGTGATGGATATATTGTTGAATTCATTCATGATGATACTGAAATTATTATGAGAGAGGGACGTATGCTTTTACATATCTCAATAATATCATGTTTCCTCTCTTTATGTTGAAAGTTTTGAAGTTGCACTTGTTTTGCCTTCCTATGCTAGTTTATTCATGCTCCCATAAATTATTTGCTCACAGAATCCCTATGCATAGGAAGTGGGTTAGACTTAAATGTGCTTGTCATGTGATTCATGATGCTCTATTTATGTTTCAATTCTTTAATTTCATGTGAGCATCATTGAAATCATCATGCCTAGCTAAAAGGTATTAAAGAAAAATGCTTGTTGGGAGACAACCCAATGCATTTACCTACTATTTTCATGTGTTCACATGATTAAGCTACTGTATTAATCATGTTTTATAACTTTTGTTTAAATAAAGTGCCAAGTAAAGCTTATGGGATAGTGTGGATGATAGTTGATTTGATTCTGTGCAAAAAAACAGAAACTTTTGCACCCAGTAACAGAAATGATCTGCTCTGCTAAAACATGATAAATTCTTGAATTTTTTTACAGATGATTGATATACAAATTTCCCACTTTTTCCTAATTTTTCCTAATTTTCGTTGTCCAGATCATTATGGATTGTTCTGTTTTTGATAGATTCTGTTTTCAATGCATAGTTTTCTTGTTTTCTAGTTTCTATGGCTTATATTGCTCAATATAAATTGTGGAAATGATAAGGTACAGTAGTCATTGTGTGAGAACAATTATGAATCTTCTCTTGACAGTACCAAAGTGAATGATTTGTCTATCATACTAACCTATCTCACGAAGTTCCGTTAAATTTTGTGTGATTGAAGTTTTCAAGTTTTGGGTGAGACATCGATATGAGGAGAATAAGGAGTTACAAGACTCTAAGCTTGGCGATGCCCAAGGCACCCCCAAGGTAATATTCATGGAAGATCCAAGCAACTAAGCTTGGGGATGCCCCGGAAGGCATCCCCTCTTTCGTCTCCAACAATATCAGTAGCCTCACTTGGAGTTATATTTTTATCTGTCACATGATATGTGTTTTGCTTGGTGCGTCATTTTCTTTTATTTGTATTTTCTTTCTGCTATTTAGAATAATGTTTTGCATCTTTCATTTCAATAAAAATGTCAAGTATAGCCTTTATCATGCTTATTTTCTAAGTCTACATGTTGTTGTTTAAAAATAGAAATTTTTGTATCATTGTCTGAATTCTTATGGCAAGTCGGAACATGATAAAATCTTGAAATGTTTAGACAATAAGCTAAAACAAGTTTTCTACAGTGTGGTAATTTTTTGAATTTTTGGAGTTAGGGAAGTATGAATCTTCGTGCGTTCTTTACAGACTGTCATGTTTAGACAGATTGTTGTTATGTTTGCATAGTTTGCACATGTTTGCTTGTTTAATGATTCCACTTGAGGATAGGAGTATTAAATATGCAGAGGCATTTATTATGCAATGTTAAATAATAATTTTAGTGATTTTCTACAGTAGGGAATGATAAGGTTTTGCATTGATTTATACTAACTTATCTCGCGAGTTCTTGTTGAGTTTTGTGTGGATGAAGTTTTTAAGATTTAGGGAAACCATGATATAAAAGGAATTAAGGAGACACAAAAGGTCAAGCTTGGAGATGCCTGTAACGCCCCGAGACCGATGTGTCAGGTGTCCTCCAGTTATTCGTTGTTGTTGCGTTGCCATTGCTTGCGTGTCATGCATTGCATATCATGTCATCATGTGCATTGCATCATCATGTTTTCAAAACTTGCATCCGTCCGGGTTCCCCCAGTTCCGTCCGTTGTCCGTTCTGAGCCCAGACACACTTGCACGTGCCCGCGGCACGTCCAAAATATTATTTTTATAAGTGGCCGGAAAATGTTCTCGGAATGGGATGAGAGTTGATGTGTGGTCTTATTATAGTGTAGATAGACCGCCTGTCAAGTTTCATCGCATTCAGAGATTGATTGATGCCCCAACGGATAACTATGGCGGCAGTATAGCCGGTCTAATGTCGGACGTTTTCAGTCTCCGGAAACCGTGCCGGGCTGCATCTCTCCCCTCTTCTCTCAGACCAACCCACTCTTCACAATCCGCCAGACCCAACCTAACCTCTCTCGTCAGCCCGCGGCCCTCCTCGCGCGCGCGTCCGAAAGTTGTCCCGAACCCGACCCGGACCGTCGTCACCGTTGGATCCGGATCATCCCCAAACATCTACAAAATATTATCGTTTTATTTATTGGCCTCCCTAGTCTATTTATTCTCGTCCGTCGGTTTTTAATCGGAAGGTCCAAACTCTCTCCCTTCCCTATATAAATAATCCACCCACATGCCTATTTGGACAAACCCTAGGCCAACTCCCTAAAATCCCTCTCCTCTCCGCTGCCACCCACTCACCATCCCCATCGGGATCCTCCCAGATGCATCAACCCATTCCCAGGGACCGAATCAGCTAGCAGATGAGCGCCACCCCTCCTTTATTTTCTTCCCTCGTTCTTCCTCCTCCCTCTGTTTGTCTCTCTCTCTCTCTCTCAAGGCTCTCTCTCCGCCATGTCCTTGCAGGACCACCACCGTCGCCATGGACCGCCGCCACCGTCGAGTCGCTATGGCCTTCCCGACGTCGCCGGTTGCCCGCAGCTGCCAGATCGGGTCCGTCCCCGAGGGATCCGCCGCGGCCGTTGTTCCTTCTGCTGCCGCCTGCTTCCTTTTGTGCGAGACCGAGACGAACGAGCGCTTTCCTCCTGCTCGATTTGCCCGTGCCAGGTGCTTCACCGCCGCCTTGCTTCGTCCTCTCCGTCCTCCCACCGTGGAGCAGCACCGAGCTCAAGAGGAGCCATGTTCGCGCTGGACCCCCCATCCCTGGCGAGCTCTGCCACCCTGCGTCACCTGAATCCGCCGTTCTGCCGTTCTCCTTCGGCGATGGAGCTCCCGCAAGCCATCCCCGACACTGGTCCTCTTCCGCAGCATCCCGGCGCTGCGCCCATCCTCCTTCGTCCATGCCGAGTCCTGCTTCGCTCGTTGCTGCGCCTGCACCACCTGAAGCCACGCACCCCTGCTTCCTCTGTTTCAGAAACATGGCCACGCGCTCGCGTTGACTCCTCCGGCCAGATCGAGCAAGTCCTCCCCATCGACCGCACATGGGTCGCGTCCCTCCTCCGGCCCGGCTCCCACTGCGAGCCTGCCAGCCTTCACGGGCGTTAGCCCATGGGTGAGGCCACCCGCAGCGCCCCTCCTTTTGTCTTATTTCTACTGTTGGGCCAGCCTGCAGTTTCGGCCCGATAGCTTTTTTTCCCTGACCTGCGAATTTCCTAATTACCAGTGCACTACATATTTACAGATTGGACCCTATACTTCATGCATATTATGACTCAACAACCGTGCATCACATGTTAAAACTTTATGTATGAAAAATGCTTAGATTCTCGTCTAGTTTCACAATATCCAACTTTCATCTATGTTTAAAATGCTTAAAATGTTGTTTGCATATATTTTTGCCTCTTGCCATGTTAAAATGATTTAATTCATAACTAAATAACCGTAGCTCCATTTTAAATAAACTTTATATGTAAATGGGGTAGAAAAATACCTAGTTTAACATGGTGGCATCACTTTGCATGTTTAACAACTCTAAAATTGTGTTTAGGGCAGAACAGTACCAAACCTAACTTATGCACATGAGGAGTTTCCAGAATTGTTGTTTGTTATTTCCGGCCTCATTTAAACTTGACTAGATAGTTATTTTACTTATGCTTCACCCCTTGCTATGGTTGACAATATTTAATTTTGTTGGGTACCTAAACAAGAGAGAACTAAATAAGTCATGTGGTGTTCCATCAATATGCAACTTGTTGCATATTGAGATCCACTTAATTTGTAGGATTGCTTGTGCACTTTGCCATGCCATGCCCTCTTTAAACCGGACATGCATCATGCTTGATTGTGCATCATGCCTTGATTATGTGGTGGTTGTTTACTATGTTGTTTGCTTCTTTCCGGTGTTGCTTCTTTGGGTTGTTTCCGGTAACGTCGCGTTTGTGAGGATCCGTTGGCTACGTCTGTTTATCTTCTTCATGGACTCGTTTCTTCTTCCTTGCGGGATTTCAGGCAAGATTGACCATACCCTCGAAATCACTTCTATCTTTGCTTGCTAGTTGCTCGCTCTTTTGCTATGCCTATGCTGCGATACCTACCACTTGCTTATCATGCCACCCATATTGTTGAACCAAGCCTCTAACCCACCTTGTCCTAGCAAACCGTTGATTGGCTATGTTACCGCTTTGCTCAGCCCCTCTTATAGCGTTGTTAGTTGCAGGTGAAGATTGAAGTTCGTTCCTTGTTGGAACATGGAGATGTTGTTCCTTGTTGGAACATGTTTACTTGTTGGGATATCACAATATATCTTATTTAATTAATGCATCTATATATTTGGTAAAGGGTGGAAGGCTCGGCCTTATGCCTGGTGTTTTGTTGCACTCTTGCCGCCCTTGTTTCCGTCACATCAATGTTATGTTCCCGGATTTTGCGTTCCTTACGCGGTTGGGCTATAATGGGAACCCCTTGACAGTTCGCCTTGAATAAAACTCTTCCA
The DNA here is from genome assembly GCF_002162155.2 of Triticum dicoccoides. Classification (NCBI taxonomy): domain Eukaryota; kingdom Viridiplantae; phylum Streptophyta; class Magnoliopsida; order Poales; family Poaceae; genus Triticum; species Triticum dicoccoides. The sequence continues at coordinate 162,198,181 of NC_041380.1, read as the reverse complement.
GCAATGCCCAACATTGCTTTTACCATTTGCCACCTAGCCTCTTTTTCCCTTTGGCTCCGCGGACTCAAGGGTCATCTTTATTTAAAGCCCCGGGCCAGTGCTCCTCTGAGTGTTGGTCCAACTTGTCAGCCGCCGGTGGCCACCAGGGGCAACTCTGGGCTGGCCTACCGGAAGTTTGGGCGATCCAGTGTGCCCTGAGAACGAGATATGTGCAGCTCCTATCGGGATTTGTCGGCACATTCGGGTGGCTTTGCTGGTCTTGTTTTACCATTGTCGAAATGTCTTGTAACCGGGATTCCGAGTCTGATCGGGTCTTCCCGCTAGAAGGAATATCCTTCATTGACCGTGAGAGCTTGTGATGGGCTAAGTTGGGACACCCCTGCAGGGTTATGAACTTTCGAAAGCCGTGCCCGCAGTTATGGGCAGATGGGAATTTGTTAATGTCCGGTTGTAGAAAACCAGAAGTTGACCTTAATTAAGATGCATCAACCGCGTGTGTAACCGTGATGGTCTCTTTCCGGCGGAGTCCGGGAAGTGAACACGGTGTTGGAGTTATGCTTGACGTACGTTGTTCTAGGATCACTTATTGATCATAGTTGTTCGATCATGCTTTGCCTTCTCTTCTCGCTCTCTTTTGCGCATGTTAGCCACCATATAGGCTAGTCTCTTGCTGCAGCTCCACCTCATACCTTTTACCCTTCCTATAAGCTTAAATAGTCTTGATCGCGAGGGTGTGAGATTGCTGAGTCCCCGTGACTCACAGATACTTCCAAAACCAGCTTGCAGGTGCCGTTGAACTGGGCAGATGACGCAACCGAGCTCAAGGAGGAGCTCAATGAAGATCTTGTCCTTTGTGTTGTTTCGTTCTAGTTGATCAGTAGTGGTGCTCGGTCGGGACGATCGGGGATCTATGTAGCATTTGGGGTAGTCTTCTTTTATTTTGGTTCCGTAGTCGGACCTTGTGTGTATCTGGATGATGTAATGCTTTATTCATGTACTGTGTGAAGTGGCGATTGTAAGCCAACTATGTATCTCTTTCCCTTATGTATTACATGGGTTGTGTGAAGATTACCTCACTTGCGGCATTGCTTTCAATGTGGTTATGCCTCTAAGTCGTGCTTCGACACGTGGGAGATATAGCCGCATCGAGGGTGTTACAAGTTGGTAATCAGAGCCTTCCCCGACTTTAGGAGCCCCCACTACTTGATCGAATTAGCGGACGTGTTGAGTCTAGAAAAATGTTTTGAGTCATTTAGGATTATATATATCGGAGAGTTTAGGAATTCTTTTACTCCCCAGTCCATTCATCGCTCTGGTAAGGCATCTTGACGTAGAGTTTTGTCTCTTCTCTGCTCAAATTTCACTAAAAAAATATTTTAGGATCACGCGGGTATCTTGGAATCGTTCCAATGGATTTGTGACAAGAACATTGTTCTTGGTGCCTCCTGTCATTTAGGGGTTGTGGCAGTCTCCCGGGGAGTTGAGCTCTGAGGTGTTGTCGTCACAATTTTATCGTTGCAGTTCTGGAATACCTGAGTTTAGTTTTGCTGACATCGAAAATCTCTTTTATGCAGTTGTTGGTGAGATAACCTCGACGCCACCCAGTACTGGGGCGGGAGTTCAGGAGTATTGCCATAACTCGTATAACGGATGCTTTTCGAAGGTTGAGGTAGACAATTTCCAAAGATTTCTTAGTTATGTGTTGAAGGATGGATACAGCTGGATGTAGGATTTGCTAGTTTTGGGTGAGATATTATGCTTCCCCTGTATCCCCAACACCTGATTGCATAACCGGAAAATTTCGGGAGTTTATAAGTGGGAAATCAAGTAGCTCTTAGGATATCTTTCCGACAGATGTATGATATGAAATTGGGGTTCGACGTCTAGTGGTCCGCCTATTCACGGTTGGTTTTACAGTGGTCTCGTTGTGTCTTAAAGAGTCCTTGGCTATGCCGACTCGGGGACGCTTCATATGTCATGTGAACTGCCTTGTACATGATGGTGTTGTACGATCGAGCCCGTGTAGGCCCCACCACGAAAACTTCGGACGAAATCTCTATCATATGTTTGTTCCGGCTTATTCTGCAAGCCAATCCTTTGTTTTGTTTTGAGTTGTGGTATTCGAGTTGCTTCAAAGTCAAATGTTGATTCCATACCTTCCCCAAATGGTGTTCTCATACTCCGATGTGAATACTAATCCTTCTTGATCATCAAGATTGTGTTGTCAATCCTTTTAACCGGTGTGCTTCTCTTCAAATGGATCAGATCATTTCAACATCCCCAAGATCAACTCAAGTCTTCTCAACGGTGTTTGTTTCATTCGTCTCCAAGTTGCCTTCGTTTTCCCACCCACCCACCCTTCTTCTTTGAGGACTTAGATTTTTACTCAACTATCATTTTATTGATGGGAAGTCTCTCCATTCCTTTCCGTCAATGTCCTTACCCGGTGATTCTCATGAAGACCCTAATGGAGTTTCTAGTTCGTCATTCCTCATTCCTTTTCTTCTTCGGTGGATTCAATTCAAGCTTTTGGTGTTGATCATATCCGTTAACTCGTTTCAAATGTTTTCCTTACCGGTGCACCTCTCAATCATCCATTTCTAGCTAATCATTTGTTCCGGAGTGCTCATATATCTCGAAGATTCATGTTTCCACTCTGCTTTTGTTCGAGATCTTTCGAGGATGTTATCTCATTCAAGCCTTTTATATCAACCGGTGCAATCCCTTTTCAAAATCGTTCTACGGTGTATCTATTCAGTGGGCCCTAACCCACGGGTCTTTTCCCAGGATCTTACCTGACTCTTCTAATTTTTCCCGGAGCTATCCTAAATTCTTGTCAAAGTTTGACGTAAGTTTAAATTTTCATCAGTCATATGTCTTTCTCCAAGATATGTCAAATTCTTTCATCGTTGGTTCAACCTTTCTAATTTTTCATCCCGGAGTATCTCAACAATTCATGGTGGTGTTTCTCATCATCATTCTCAACATTTGAATACCGGAGAAGAGTTTTTCCTCCATATCTTATCCGCTCTCTCAGAGATTCATGGTTCTAGCTTGATGTCATCCTCTCATAATTGTTTTGATTGTGATAATTGTTTTCACCTATCCGGAGCAATTCAAGAGTCTTCTCAGTTTGATTATCTGGAGTCCATCAAATTCAGGTTTATTCATTCTCAGCTTTCAGTTGTCATTCTCCAATCTTACCGGTGCATCATTCAAGTATTCTCTAATCAGTTCGTGAACTATTCGTCCCCTTGTATCTAAATTCTCTCAAATATCTTCGTTCATTTCATAATTCTTCCCGGTGTTTCTTTATCTTTACTTCGTTCATTTCCAATTCTTACGGTGGTTCATTCAAGATTCTCTTCTTTCGTTTGTCATATCAATTTATTTGTTATTTCAATCCTACCGGTGGTTCATTGAAGACCTTCCCAAGTTTGCGCTATATCTATCTTAATCCTTTCAATGAGAATAAGTAGTATGCCAAATCCATTGCTTGTCATCAATTTAATTGATGAAGGATGAGCATAACATAATTCTTATTCTTGATTCACCCAAATGTTTAATTTCCTATTCCGGAGGCTCATCAAATTCTCGGTTTCATTTGTTTCATCTTTCTTTTCCAGAATTCCAGGCTTTTCTGCATTATATCGTCGTGAAGATTCATCTAAATCATCGCAAGGCTTCACCTTGTGTTTTCAACTTCTCTTTCCTTCCGTTTGATCATCCTTTTTTTACCGGAGTTCTTCATGGAGGCTCTACATGATGGTTCATCAAGGATTTAATTCATTCTCAAAGTGTTCATTGAGATTCTTTTCAGAGGAGCTCAAGTTTTCTTCATCTTGCAATCCGGAGTTTAATTCTTTTTGCCTTATCTTTTGAGGTGGTGTTATGTCATTGTTGACAATTTCCCTTCATGTTTCATGATTCAAAACTTGTCCGGAATGAGATATTTAAACCCATCAATCTCTTCATTGGAGTTATCTTGTGTCATGTTTCACCTAAAGCTTTGCCTAAGGATGGTTGCTAATTATGGTGTTTATAAATGACCCAAGTTCTTCTTTTATCCTCCCGGTGAAATACTTTCTCGTCTCCTTGTTCATATCAATCCAATTCTTCTTCCCGTGAGTGGCAGGTTGTCACCTCATAATTTGACATGTATTCCATAAGACCATATCAAGATTATTCTTTTCGTTGTTAGTTTTCCAACAACTCCGTTCTAGCATTTGTTGTAAGCGTGCTCTCTCAAGATCGTGTTTCCCTTCGTTCATTCCATTCCATTCTTACTTTTGTTCCGGAGGCATTGTGATGTTGCTCTCTTCAACCCATCTTCTTGTTTTGTCAGGATCATGTTCTTTTCTTGGTTTATCCATTTAACTGGAGTGTTGTGTCCTCTGCTCAAGTTCTTTCATCTTAACAAGTCTTTCATCTCTTTTCAACCGGAGTGCTACCCGAATTGGTTCTTTCTTATTCCTCTTTCTTAACGGAGTGCTTTCAACTTCGTTCATCGCCGTTGCTTTCTTTCTTTCAATTTTCTCAACCTTGCAAGGTTCTTTGATTTCACTCGTTTGTCAAAGAAGCAACTTAATTTTACCTCTTCTCTTTCTCTTCCGTTTGCCCTCCGGTGCCATTCTAGATCTCGGGACAAGATCCTCTCATAGTGGTGGAGTGTTATAACGCCCCGAGACCGATGTGCCAGGTGTCCTCCAGTTATTCGCTGTTGTTGCGTTGTCATTGCTTGCGTGTCATGCATTTCATATCATGTCATCATGTGCATTGCATCATCATGTTTTCAAAACTTGCATCCGTCCGGGTTCCCCCAGTTCCGTCCGTTGTCCGTTCTGAGCCCAGACACACTTGCACGCGCCCGCGGCACGTCCGAAATATTATTTTTATAAGTGGCCGGAAAATGTTCTCGGAATGGGATGAGAGTTGATGTGTGGTCTTATTATAGTGTAGATAGACCGCCTGTCAAGTTTCATCGCATTCAGAGATCGATTGATGCCCCAATGGATAACTATAGCGGCAGTATAGCCGGTCTAACGTCGGACGTTTTCGGTCTTCGGAAACCGTGTCGGGCTGCATCTCTCCCCTCTTCTCTCAGACCAACCCGCTCTTCACAATCCGCCAGACCCAACCTAACCTCTCTCGTCAGCCCGCGGCCCTCCTCGCGCGCATGTCCGCAAGTTGTCCCGAACCCGACCCGGACCGTTGTCACCGTTGGATCCGGATCATCCCCAAACATCTACAAAATATCATCGTTTTATTTATTGGCCTCCCTAGTCTATTTATTCTCGTCCGTCGGTTTTTGATCGGAAGGTCCAAACTCTCTCCCTTCCCTATATAAATAATCCACCCACATGCCTATTTGGACAAACCCTAGACCAACTCCCTAAAATCCCTCTCCTCTCCGCCGCCACCCACTCACCATCCCCATCGGGATCCTCCCAGATCCATCCACCCATTCCCAGCCGATCCCGACCAACTTCCTCGTTTTCAGCATCGGGCCAACCTCCTCCTCCGCTGGATCCACCCAATCTCGCAACCTCCTCCCGCAGTACGCCCGTCCTCAAGCCCCTGCCCGAGCCTTCCCGTGCTCCTCCTCCTCGCCTCGTCGTCCGCCGCCGCCGCGAGGGACCGAATCAGCTAGCAGATGAGCGCCGCCCCTCCTTTATTTTCTTCCCTCGTTCTTCCTCCTCCCTTTGTTTGTCTCTCTCTCAAGGCTCTCTCTCCGCCCTGTCCTTGCAGGACCACCACCGTCGCCATGGACCGCCGCCACCGTCGAGTCGCTATGGCCTTCCCGACATTGCCGGTTGCCCGCAGCTGCCAGATCGGGTCCGTCCCCGAGGGATCCGCCACGGCCGTTGTTCCTTCTGCTGCCGCCTGCTTCCTTTTGTGCGAGACCGAGACGAACGAGCGCTTTCCTCCTGCTCGATTTGCCCGTGCCAGGTGCTTCACCGCCGCCTTGCTTCGTCCTCTCCGTCCTCCCGCCGTGGAGCAGCACCGAGCTCGAGAGGAGCCCTGTTCGCGCCGGACCCCCCATCCCTGGCGAGCTCTGCCGCCCTGCGCCACCTGAATCCGCCGTTCTGTCGTTCTCCTTCGATGATGGAGCTCTCGCAAGCCATCCCCGACACTGGTCCTCTTCTGCAGCATCCCGGCGCCGCGCCCATCCTCCTTCGTCCATGCCGAGTCCTGCTTCGCTCGTTGCTGCGCCTGCACCAAGTGAAGCCACGCACCCCTGCTTCCTCTATTTCAGAAACCTGGCCACGCGCTCGCGTTGACTCCTCCGGCCAGATCGAGCGAGTCCTCCCCATCGACCGCACATGGGTCGCGTCCCTCCTCCGGCTCGGCTCCCGCTGCGAGCCTGCCAGCCTTCACGGGCCTTAGCCCATGGGTGAGGCCACCCGCAGCGCCCCTCCTTTTGTCTTATTTCTACTGTTGGGCCAGCCTACAGTTTCGGCCCGATAGCTTTTTTTCCCTGACCTGTGAATTTCCTAATTACCAGTGCACTGCATATTTATAGATTGGACCCTATACTTCATGCATATTATAACTCAACAACCGTGCATCACATGTTAAAACTTTATATATGAAAAATGCTTAGATTCTCGTCTAGTTTCACAATATCCAACTTTCATCTATGTTTAAAATGCTTAAAATGCTGTTTGCATATATTTTTGCCTCTTGCATGTTAAAATGATTTAATTCATAACTAAATAACCGTAGCTCCATTTTAAATAAACTTTATATGTAAATGGGGTAGAAAAATGCCTAGTTTAACATGGTGGCATCACTTTGCATGTTTAACAACTCTAAAATTGTGTTTAGGGCAGAACAGTACCAAACCTAACTTATGCACATGAGGAGTTTCCGGAATTGTTATTTGTTATTTCCGGCCTCATTTAAACTTGACTAGATAGTTAGTTTACTTATGCTTCACCCCTTGCTATGGTTGACAACATTTAATTTTGTTGGGTACCTAAACAAGAGAGAACTAAATAAGTCATGTGGTGTTCCGTCAATATGCAACTCGTTGCATATTGAGATCCACTTAATTTGTAGGATTGCTTGTGCACTTTGCCATGCCATGCCCTCTTTAAACCGGACATGCATCATGCTTGATTGTGCATCATGCCTTGATTATGTGGTGGTTGTTTACTATGTTGTTTGCTTCTTTCTGGTGTTGCTTCTTCGGGTTGTTTCCGGTAACGTCGCGTTTGTGAGGATCCATTGGCTACGTCCGTTTATCTTCTTCATGGACTCGTTTCTTCTTCCTTGCGGGATTTCAGGCAAGATTGACCATACCCTCGAAATCACTTCTATCTTTGCTTGCTAGTTCCTCGCTCTTTTGCTATGCCTATGCTGCGATACCTACCACTTGCTTATCATGCCACCCATATTGTTGAACCAAGCCTCTAACCCACCTTGTCCTAGCAAACCGTTGATTGGCTATGTTACCGCTTTGCTTAGCCCCTCTTATAGAGTTGTTAGTTGCAGGTGAAGATTGAAGTTCGTTCCTTGTTGGAACATGGAGATGTTGTTCCTTGTTGGAACATGTTTACTTGTTGGGATATCACAATATATCTTATTTAATTAATGCATCTATATATTTGGTAAAGGGTGGAAGGCTCAGCCTTATGCCTGGTGTTTTGTTCCACTCTTGCCGCCCTAGTTTCCGTCATATCGGTGTTATGTTCCCGGATTTTGCGTTCCTTACGCGGTTGGGCTATAATGGGAACCCCTTGACAGTTTGCCTTGAATAAAACTCTTCCAGAAATGCCCAACATTGCTTTTACCATTTGCCACCTAGCCTCCTTTTCCCTTGGGTTCCGCGGACTCAAGGGTCATCTTTATTTAAACCCCCGGGCCAGTGCTCCTCTGAGTGTTGGTCCAACTTGTCAGCCGCCGGTGGCCACCAGGGGCAACTCTGGGCTGGCCTACCGGAAGTTTGGACGATCTGGTGTGCCCTGAGAACGAGATATGTGCAGCTCCTATCGGGATTTGTCGGCACATTCGGGTGGCTTTGTTGGTCTTGTTTTACCATTGTCGAAATGTCTTGTGACCGGGATTCCGAGTCTGATCGGGTCTTCCCCCTAGAAGGAATATCCTTCGTTGACCGTGAGAGCTTGTGATGGGCTAAGTTGGGACACCCCTGCAGGGTTATGAACTTTCGAAAGCCGTGCCCACGGTTATGGGCAGATGGGAATTTGTTAACGTCTGGTTGTAGAAAACCTGAAGTTGACCTTAATTAAAATGCATCAACCGCGTGTGTAACCGTGATGGTCTCTTTCCGGCGGAGTCCGGGAAGTGAACACGGTGTTGGAGTTATGCTTGACGTAGGTTGTTCTAGGATCACTTATTGATCATAGTTGTTCGATCGTGCTTTGCCTTCTCTTCTCGCTCTCTTTTGCGCATGTTAGCCACCATATAGGCTAGTCGCTTGCTGCAGCTCCACCTCATACCTTTTACCCTTCCTATAAGCTTAAATAGTCTTGATCGCGAGGGTGTGAGATTGTTGAGTCCCCATGACTCACAGATACTTCCAAAACCAGCTTGCAGGTGCCGTTGAACCGGGCAGATGACGCAACCGAGCTCAAGGAGGAGCTCAATGAAGATCTTGTCCTTTGTGTTGTTTCATTCTAGTTGATCAGTAGTGGAGCCCAGTCGGGACGATCGGGGATCTGTGTAGCATTTGGGGTAGTCTTCTTTTATTGTGGTTCCGTAGTCGGACCTTGTGTGTATCTTGATGATGTAATGCTTTATTCATGTATTGTGTGAAGTGGCCATTGTAATCCAACTATGTATCTCTTTCCCTTATGTATTACATGGGTTGTGTGAAGATTACCTCACTTGCGGCATTGCTTTCAATGCGGTTATGCCTCTAAGTCGTGCTTCGACACGTGGGAGATATAGCCGCATCGAGGGCGTTACAATGCCCAAGGCATCCCAAGATAATATTTCTAGAAGTCTCAAGCATCTAAGCTTGGGGATGCCCTGATAGGCATCCCACCTTTCTTCATCAACAATTATCGGTTAGCCTCTGTTGAGTGTAAGTTTTTGCTTCTTCACTTGATGTGTGCTATTTCATCAAGCACGTTAGAGGTGGTGGCGGTGGGCATTACCACGTATTCCCCCATGGCCGGTGGCGTGGCTTGCGGAGGTGGTGGAGGAGGTCCATGACCGTCGGGAGTTGCCACAGCCAGCAGCGACAGTGAATTGGCTAAAGCAGCCGCAACCGCCTTCATCTTCTTGGCCATGTTCCCGTTGCGGCAGAGTGGGGCGGCGGCATGGCGGTTGAGGCAGGGTCGGTGAAGGTGGTTGCGCCCTAGGCGGCCGCGGCGAGGTGGGTGAGACCGGCCGCGGAGGCGGCGGCGTTTTCATCGAAGTCGGGCATGGGGCTGCGCGATGGGCGACGGGCAGGCGGGTGGAACTACAATGAAGTGGCAGTTGGACATTCGTGCGCGGCTGGCTGTTTTATATCATAAGGGAGGTGGAGATGCAAATCTGCATCTCCAAGTGTTGTATTTTACAACACATCACTTGGAGAAGGTGATGTAATTTATTATTTTTGCATCTATATTTTTTTGAACATTAGTACAAACGCAAGCGCTCATACATACGCACATACACTCACCCCTATGAATGCACACACACCCACCCTACCCCTATGAGCACCTCCGAGTGACCGAGCCGGCATGTCATCTTGAAATTTATGAAGTCACTGTAGGCGCCTCGTCGTCAACGGGAATGTCTCCTCCCACTGAAAGTACATCGCCGGAGATCCTGAAATAAATCTTGGAATAATGCGAGCACCAGGACTTGAACCCTGGTGGGTTGGAGATACCACTGTCCCTCTAACTGTCCAACCACAGGTTAGTTCGCATCTATATCGAGGCGGCTACTACGGATCAGCCAGATGATTTCCTAGAGAAATCATTTGCCTGGCCAACTGTTTGATTAGGCGCATGTGGCCCATCCGATTAGAACAACTCAGCTCCTCACGTTGTGATTCTCTCCCCTCATGTGCATCCACAAGCCCCAACACTGCTATGACACCCACTTCCTCTCAGTAACGACAACGACTGCACACCCCTGTTACACCGACGAGTGCAACACCGATGCACCTGCCGTCTCCCCGACACCAGCGAGCGCGACCACTGCATCGCACCCCCGGCAGCCACCAGGGTCTCCTCCGTGGCAACACCGAGCACGTCACCGCTGCGCGGAAGCTCTGAAGGAACATGAGGATACCAATGATAGCACAACTCAGTCTGCACCTTTTGATCGGATGATAAGGAAGGAATCTCGGCATATTGACACAACCATGCTCAGGTGTAGCACCAGATGCAACAAATATGATGGGTTCAGGGTCCCACCACCGTCTGATCGCAAGCAATCTGTGTCTAAAGTCAAGCCTCGGAAACAGCCATTTTTCCAGTGGTCCTCCTATGCTACTGATCCTGCGGATCTAGGCAATGAAAAGGAAAATGTTGACATACCTCCCCCAACTCCTTTATCCACGATTCAGTGTATTGGCACTAATATGTGTGGAATTCACCCTGATCAACTTAGCTCCACGAAGCTTCTAGCGAGCCCTGAGAAGGATTAGAGAGGCGTATGTGATCCAATGTCGCAAAGAAAGCTTTGGAAAGTTCTCTGCTAGAACATGCACAGAATAAATTCTGAAGTAAAACAAATAGCCCTTCGTAATGCTATTTATAGTAGTGGGTGCTCGGTGGTGTGTTTGCAAGAGACCAAAAGAGTTATGTTTGATATGTCTTTTGTGAAACTTTTCTATCCTAGGAATTTTGATCAGTTTGTCTGCGTGCCTTCAGCTGGCGCTTCAGGTGGTCTCATTGTAGTGTGGGACAGCTCAGTGTTCACGGGTGTCACTATGTTTACTGAATCTTTTGCTATTGGCGTTAATTTCACTTCCCTTCAAACTGTTAAATGTTGGTCGCTGGTCAATGTGTATGGCTGTGTGATGGACCAAACAGAGCCACTTTCACTTCTTGGTTGTTTGAGCTTGAGATCAATGACACTGAAGATTGGCTAATCATTGGGGATTTTAATTACATCCACAACCCAGAAAATCACAATAAACCTGGAGGTAATGTTAATGACATGCTAACCTTCAATGATTTTATACACTCCCAGTCTCTAGTGGATATCCCTATAAAGGAGCGTATGTTTACTTGGAGTAATATGCAAACAAATCCTCTGCTAGAACAACTAGATTGGTACTTCACTTGGCGAATTGGACCACGACCTACCCCAACACGGTAGTCACCCCACTACCGAAACCAGTGTCCGACCACACGCCATGTGTTGTTAATATTGAATCAAGTGTGCCTAAGAGAAAAATCTTCCGTTTTGAAAACTTCTGGATATCACACCCTGGTTTTTTCCAAACAGTACAAACATCCTGGGAAAAATATTTGCTATGCCCCATCCTGGGCGACCCTCTTGAGCAAAAAACTCAAGAACCTTAGGTACGCACTTAAGAGATGGAGTAAGAGAATCTCAAAATTAAACTGTTGTATTGATAATTGTAACTGGGCACTGCTTGAGCTTGATGGGATTGCGGATAAAAGAGCCCTAACCATACCAGAGCATAATTTCAGAAATATCCTCAAATCCAACCTCATAACTCTGCTGAAATATAAGCAAGAGTTTTGGAAAAAAAGATATACGATGAGATGGTTTCAATGTGGTGGTGATAAAACCAAAAAATTTCATGCAGCCACTTCTGAAAGATTCCACAGGAACTCAATTGCATCTCTTAAACTCCAGGATGGATCCATTGTGTCTGACCATAATGGTAAGGAAGAAGTGTTGTTCAACACATACATAGAGAGATTGGGTCAGTCCAACCGCTGTAACATGTTGTTCAATCTGCCCCAGATCATCAAAAAGGTACATGGACTGGATGAGCTAACAGTACCCTTTACAAAAGATGAGATCGACAAGGTCATTAGAGAAATGCCAAGTGATCGGGCACCTGGCCCGGACGGCTACAATGGGTGTTTCCTCAAATCTTGTTGGCATATTATAAAAGAGGATTTCTACAGGCTTTGCTTTGATTTTTACGAGGGTAAGTTTGACTTACAGAGTCTTAATTCTGGGTATATTACGCTCATACCAAAAGTCCAGTCACCAGAGTCCGCCAATGACTACAGACCCATTACACTCCTGAATTGCTGCATAAAGATTATTACGAAGATACTAGCCAATCGCCTCCAGCGTGTTATCCTTCGGATAGTTCATCGAAACCAGTATGGCTTCCTCAAGGGGAGGTCGATTCAGGACTGCTTGAGTTGGGCGTTCGAATACATACATCAATGCCAGGCGTCGGGACATGCTTGTTGTCTGCTGAAACAAGATTTCACGAAGGCGTTTGACACTATCGAGCACGAGCCTATGATCGAGATCATGAGGCATATGGGATTTAACGAGAGATGGCTGAATTGGATCAAATGCATTTTCTTGTCAGGCACTTCTGCAATCCCTCTCAAGGGAACTCCTGGAAGGCAATTTAAATGTAAGTGTGGGACCCGATAGGGAGACCCCCTGTCCCCGCTGATTTTTGTCCTAGCAGCGAAACTTTTGCAATCAGCCATAAATGAAGCACATGCCAAGGGGGAGAGACATCAGCCTATCCCAACTCATGATGAGGACTACCCTATCATTAAGTACGCCGATGACACAATCATGGTGATGCAAGCGTGTCCAATCCAGGCTAATCTTATAAAGCAAATACTGATTCAATATGCTACTTCTATTGGTCTGAAAATTAACTTTCACAAATCAACTCTTGTACCCATCAACATGTCTAGTGTGCAGACGGAGGAACTGTCACAAATGTTTTGGCTGTGTGATTGGGCAAATGCCGTTCACGTACCTAGGGTCGCCGATGGGGACAATGAGACCTAAAGTTGCAGACCTTATGCCCCTAGTGGCTTCGGTTCAGAGGAGAACTCCGACTGCTGCTTCCCTCCTCGACGTTCCTTGGGTCGGGCTGATTTGGAATACTTACTACACCCACAAAATACCTCATGCTTCGGATCCATGTGGATCATTTTGGTGGCGTGACCTGTTACAGCTCTCAGATGAACACAGAGGAGTCGCATCTATCAAAGTGGCGGTGGGTGATACAACACTATTCTAGAAAGACATATGGCAACAGGAACAACTATCGTTGTCTCATCCTCGGGCCTACTCCTTCTGCAAGGATGAAGACATCTCTGTCAAACAAATGCTGGCGTCTGACACTCTCAACCATGTTTTCCACCTTCCATTATCTGTCCAGGATAGAGCAGAACTTCAGGACCTTCAACTTCCCACTACTGACCACAACTCGGATAACAGTGCTAGAGACTCTTGGTGTTGTGCTTGGGGGACGTCCGAATTCAGAACAAGTAAATTTTATAGTTACCGTTTCTCTAAGATGAATGTGGATGCTGCTTTTACTTGGATCTGGAAGTCTAAGTGCACAATGCAATGGAAGGTGTTTCTCTGGCTTTTGCTTGCTGACCGCTTGAATACCAGAAATATGCTCAGAAGGAGACACTATAGGATTACAGATGACGATTATAGTTTTTTGTTATGCAATATAATGATCCACCTGAGGAATGCCTACTGCATCTCTTCATTCGCTACCATTCAGTGCCTCATGCCGGAGCACGCTTGGGATCTCCTGGCCTCAGTCTAATTGCAGATTACAGATGGTACATGCAGGAAGAGCAGCCTGGAACAAACCAATGTTTATGGAAGTCTTTACTGTGGCAGCATGGGGGATTTGGAAAGAACGCAATGATAAATTATTCAGAAGGATACATCCATCTCATGCCTCTTGGTTGAGCAGATTTAAAAAGGATTTTGCGCTCCCGCAATACAGAGCTAAACAACAACACATTCCCTTCATACTTTCCCTTGTGCAATCCTTGTAACCAGACTTCTCAGCACCTCACTGTTGGCAGTTCTATTACCCCTATGTATCACTAGTGTTAGTCCTCCCATCATCCCACTCTCTCCTACTCTAACACCCTCATATGTAAATATTTTGTACAGTTGACTCTTGACATTTATTATTAAAAAAGATAAACAAGGTCAATGGGAGCCTTTCCCATTGTCGTTAGCCCTCAAAAAATTTGTAGCTCCACCTTAGCTTCATTGCCGCGACGACGAGCTTCAACGTCCCCCCCCTCCCCAGCGCTTCATTGCAACTCCGGCGGCGCTTCACTGTAGCTCCGACGGTGCTTATTGCAACGTGGGCGGAGCTTCAATGACCCCGCGCGCTTCACTGCATCTCTGGCAGCCCCCACGCGATGCTTCATCACAACGCCGACGAGCCCTTTCTGCTTCACCGGCTACTGTAGTCCCGCCAGCATCGCAATACCGGTGACCTGACGGCGTCGGGCCCCACCCGGCATGCAGCAAGGTGGATGTTGCAACACAGCTTGCCAGGCGCCCCCTCCGCGTCGTCCGTCGATGTTCTGCAGCACCGGCCGGTAGCTGCAGTGAAGCGAGATGCCAGCTGCTGCAGCCTCGCCGCCATCGCAGCACTGGTGACCTCGACGGCGTCGCTCCCCATCTGGCAGCTTGCAGAGTCCATGCAACATGAAGCGTTGGCAATCAGTGGTGGCTGGTCGGGCCTGGGAGCACCAGCTCGCCAATGGCAAAGTTGATTTGGAAAGAAAGAGAAGGAAGCGAGAGCTAGAGAAGGGGATCGAGCATGTGAAGCGGATGAGATTGCTTCACCCGAGAAGATAAGGAAGTGAGAGGTAAGCGGTGCGGCGGTCCCGCTGGGACACGTGGCGCAAGGTAGAGGCGACTTAACGAGATGAGAAATCAATCGGTTGAAAAGAAGACTTTTCCATTATCTATTGGAGCAGTATTTTTTGGCCTTGAAGATGTAAAATAACTATTATTTATACATCCACATCATTATTTATTGGAGATGCTCTAAGCGCGCACACATATCCTACAAAACAAAATGTGTCATCTGAGTGAGAACTTTAATGTCCATTCTGGCATTGCCATTCTAATTTTATTGTCATACACAATGCTACAACAGTTATTCCGCAAAAAAGAAAAAGCTACTCCCGAATACTACTCGCGATAACCAGCCCCAAATACTACTCACGACCACAAATGCCTACCTATATGCTAGAGCTAGTGCTACGACGCGCGCATAATAAGGAAATGAAAAATAACGATAATACTTCCTACTCAAGTAATACGACGTCCTACTGCGCCTCCAGGTCCCTCTCCCCGTCGTCCAGAACCTGCTCCCGCGGCGGCGGTGACGTGACAGCCCGTGACGTGCTGCCCACATGTTCCTTCCCGGCGCACTCTACTCCGGCCGGCCTGATGACCACCTCAGCTCGGCAGACCGGGCATGTCGAGTGCTCCCTCAACCAGACGTCAACGCAGCTCCGGTGGAACACGTGCATGCACCTGGGCAGCCGCCGCGCCGCCTCCCCGTCGACCATCACGGCCAAGCACACGGCGCATTCTGCGGCGTCCTCCTCCTCCTCGCCGACGCCGCCGTCCTTCCGGTACACAAACTCGGGCAGCGCTGCGATGGCGTCCGCGTCCAGCCCCGCCGACCGCTTCTTGGCCATTCCCGGGGCCGCATCGGTGGCCGCAGCCGTGGCCTCCTCCTCCTGCTGGCGCGCGGAGCGGTGCACGAGGTACCACCGGATCACACACAGGATGAGCAGTATGGCGAGGAGGGAGCCGAAGCTGATGCTCAGAACGACGATGTAGGAGGTGGTCGTGCAGCAGGCTCGCGCGGCGGCAGCGGCACGACGCGAAGGGTAGGGTGGGCCCGCGGAGAGCGCAAAGCAGGACTGGTCCGCGGGGAGGCAACCGCCAGCAGTGGCCTCCTCGCGTGCCTCGGTGGCCATGGCAAGGCCGGGGGGTGCGGCCCAAGACGACGACGACGGTGATCGCGACGGCATGTCCGGTGCGTGAGGTAAATGGGCGGTGCGTGCACGCGTGGAGGACCGAGGACAGAGCTTTTGATGGGGCTGGTTGGTTGCATGGTGTCGGGAGTGTGGAGCGAGCGAAGCGCGGAGGGGACGGACGGGGTTCTTGAGATGCGGAGTTGACCGCCGGACCCAACGCGTTTGACAAGAATAGGTTGGAACGCATTTGGTACTATGCATTTGGTACTATGCGTTTACCTCGGCCAATCTTCGTGAATGCAGTTTTACTCTAGGATTTGGATGTCTGCATTGAAATCTTGATTTGCACGGAACTTAAAGCGGGGGCACTACGCGTCGGCCAGTGGATTAGTTAGAAACATCCGCCGCCTGGCTGGTCGTTGGATGGACGCGCTGCTGGCCGTCCAATGTATCACCCACGTTCCCCACCTCCCTTCTGCAACAAGTGCGGTGTTACAGAAACAAGATGCGTACTACGCGGTCGTTGGTTGAAGTTCGGGGAAGTTCACATGAGCGTCAAAAATTGCAACAAGCTAGTTGTTACTAAAACAGAGACTTTGTGCGGAGACATGATATAACTTTTGCAACAATGATGTTGTTGCAGAAAACTTTACAACTGTGGTGATGTTGCAGAAAAAAATTATCCCCACTTTTATGCAACAAAGGTGCTGTGACAGAATTTTTTCTGCAACAAAGCTAATGTTGCGGAAACTTTTTCAACAAAAGAGAGATTTGAAACATAAATAATGGTGCATAAAATTTTCTTGCAACAAGGAGGATGTTGCAAGAAAAAACCATTGTCGTTCACCGTGAGCTCCCGTCGAACGCAGCTGAGGAAGGTAGGTGATGCCCATCCTCGCCGCCGCCGAGGAGCGCTGGACCTCAGCACGGTGCCGCCCATCCCCGCCGCCGCTGAGGAGCGCTGTTCCACTGGGGCGTCCCACTTGCCGCATTGGTTCTCGCCGGTTCGCAGCTCTGGGAGGCGGCCTTCGTAGCAGCACAGGTGTGGGATAGAGCTCGCTGCTCGCCGGCAGTGAGCAAGAGAGTATGCATCAGTGGTGCCGTGGCGGAGATTGAGAATGGGAAGGAGTGGTGGGCGGCATGGATAAGGCTGCGGTTCGTGCGGGATGTTTCCAGAGGGAGGCGCTGTCTGTTGACTGTATCACTACGTTTGGATTTGATCGAACGGTTACACACCCGGCTGATTTGAGCGAGCGATCATCCGGTTGTTCACAAGCTTTTCCCTTTCACAAACCGGCGCCTGCAGCAGCTGCATAGACCGGTTTCATTCTTTTTTCTGCTTTCTAAACTCTAAAAAACCTGCAAAAAATGCACTCGTGCCAGGATTCACACTCACGTCGCATGATATCAGTGATCGACGCGTGACCAACCCGACCACTTCACTAGATGTGATAACATACATGTTTTTTCCTTGATTTCTTCATTCCTCTTTTACCTTTTTTCTCTGTCCTTTTTCTTCTTTCTTTTTCAAAATTCATATTTTTTTCTTCAAATAGATGAACTTTTTCCGAAACTCGTGAACTTCTTTCAAATTGATGAACCTTTTTAAAAATTGATGAATTATTTTTCAATTTTGTCGAACTTTTTCCAAATTTTGTGATTTTTTCTCAAAATTGATGGTTTTTTTTCCAAAACTGATATAAAAATTTCAAAATTGAAATTTCCCAAAATCAATAAGCTTTTTCAGATTCGATGAATTTTTTAAAAATTTGATGAACTTTTTTCAAATTCGATGAACTTATTTCCAAAATCGATGAACTTTTTTCAAATTTGTGAACTATTTTCTGAATCAATGAACTTTTTTTTTGCAAAAGTATGAATTATTTTCAAATCCAAGTTTTGTGGAACAAAGTGAACGGGCCAGGGTTTTCTTTTGGGAAATGCAAACGAGCCAGTTGGTTGGAAAAATAGGGATCAACACTACAAGCGAGCGATGTCACAGACACAACATTCATCGCTAGCGCTCGAGGAAGGAAAATACAATGGGCCTCGGCCCAGCCGGATCTATAGTGTGCGCCAGCAGGCAAAACCGACGCCTGCAACACTGATTAGGACCTCGGCAATCCCTATTTGGCGTTGTGGGCGTCGGTTAATTCTGTTTCTGCAAACCAACGCCTGCAGCAGACTTAGCTGGGCTCGGTCCATCTCCTCCTTTTATGTTGTAAACACCCAAAAAACAAGCACGCGTTCAGTATGTTTCGATCCAGCGACCTAGCGGTCATTCGCGCTATGAACTGTCCACCCCACCTTCTCGCGTTATTTGCTCATCAATTGCTTGAGCTTAAGGCCCTGGGAGAAGGGACGTCCTAGGAGCTCCTATAGGGCACTGCAGGTGCCAGTTAGCGCTAGCGGTGCTAACTGCTTCGTGCGCATGCCAGCAGGCAGTAGCCCTTCCGGCCAGTTGTTCGTTCGCTTCGCCCACTACTTGTTCTCGTTTTTTTCCTTATGTTTTTCTGATAGGAAAAACTGGCCAAGTTTTCAATACTGTTGAAATAATTTTGAAATCAAAAGATATATAAGGATTTAAAAAGTTCATCAATTTTAAAAAAATTACGAATTTAAAATATGTTCATATATTTGAAAATTTTCACAAATTTGCAAAAATGTATATGAACTTGAAAAAAGTTCATGCACGAATTTGGGGAAAAATTGTGAATTCGAAAAATGTTCACGGATCTGAAAAAATTTCTTGAATTTAAAAATTGTACGCAAATATGAAAAAGAAGGTCACAAACTCGAAAAAAGTTCAGTCATTTTAAAAACCCATGGATATAAAAAATGTTTCAATTTAAAAAACTAATCTAGAATTAAAAATAAAGTTCATGAATTTAAAAAAGTAAAAGAAAAATAAGAAAGTGAAGAGGAAACACAAAAAAGGAAAAGGAAAACCAGAAAACATCAAATAGAAAACCGACCAAAAACATAAGTAAAATGCATAGAAAAACCGACCTAGAAATCAAGGGGACCTTCTAGAAGGCTCTCAAGATTGTAACGTAAGAAGAAGAAGAAAAGAGAGCGTGAGGTGTGAACAAGTAAATGGGTCATGGCCCAAGTTTGAAAGGGGCGTGCGCCTTCTACCAAAACAATAGAAATTGGCGCCTTAAGCACTGAATAGAATCTAGCACTTAAAGCGGCATTGGTGTTAGGGCATATTTCTCCCAAAGTGGTTTGGTGATTGATGACAATGTGTATGTGGACTAATCGTGTGCATTGAGCATTTTAGATTTTCAAGCATATGGCACAAGACGATTCGTGCCCCTCGGAGTTTCAAGTGAAGACGGCTTTCTTTCCCTCGTTTCTTTTCTGGTGGACTTGAGTCATAGGGAAAACCGTAGTATCAAGAGGGGGTCTGCTTCGGAAAGGCTTGGGTGGAATCAACACGTACACACTCATACTGCACCCATCGCCACTTTCTTCCTCCTTGGAGTTGTCCATCGTTTGTGCCGAAGAATTGGTGGAGAGTTGCAAGCGGTAGTACAGTGGGCAGCAGCGGTAGTATCGCTTATAGGCGGTAGTCCCGCTGCTAGTCCCGCTCGTACTACCACTCGTGGTTGGGGCCTCAATTTTTCGTGTCGGGTTTTACAGTAGTGCCTCAGGGTCTCTACCGTGCTACCTGTTTTCCCCTAGAAAACAGGCGGTCGTAGCAGTGGTAGTAAAGGCGGTAGTACCACCCCCACTACCGTGATTACCATCGCCCGTTCTCTATTCTCCCCTGTTTTTCTAATCTCCTGTGTATCATGTAAGGAGTGGCAGTACCGCTCCTAGAATAGTAGTACCGCGCCTGGAGCAATAGTACTGCTTGGTTGCAGGCTGAGAGGTGGATAATGGTTGGATTTGTCCCCCACTATAAAAGGGGGTCTTCTTCCTCAAGAAGACTTACCTCTTCCTCCCGCAAACTCCATTGTTGCTCCAAAGCTCATATGCGCCCGATGTCTCTCCCTAACCAATCAAACTTGTTGATTTTCTAGGGATTGGTTGAGACTGAAGGAAATATGCCCTAGAGGCAATAATAAAGTTGTTGTTTTATATTTCATTATATCATGATAAATGTTTATTATTCATGCTAGAATTGCATTAACCGGAAACTTGATACATGTGTGCATACATAGACAAAACACTGTGTCTCTAGTAAGACTCTACTAGACTAGCTCGTTAATCGAAGATGGTTAAGTTTCCTAACCATAGACATGTGTTGTCATTTGATGAACGGGATCACATCATTAGGAGAATGATGTGATGGACAAGACCCATCCATTAGCTTAGTATATTGATCGTTCAGTTTATTGTTATTGCTTTCTTCATGTCAAATACATATTCCTTGGACTATGAGATTATGCAACTCCCAGATACCTGAGGAATGCCTTGTGTGCTATCAAACATCACAACTTAACTGGATGATTATAAAGATGCTCTGCAGATATCTTCGAAGGTGTTTGTTGAGTTGGCATAGATTGAGATTAGGATTTGTCACTCCGAGTATCGGAAAGGTATCTTTGGGCCCTCTCAGTAATGCACATCATAAGAAGCCTTGCAAGAAAAGTGACTAATGAGTTAGTTACAAGATGATGTATTACAGAACGAGTAAAGAGACTTGCCGGTAATGAGATTGAACTAGGTATGAAGATACCGATGATCGAATCTCGCGCAAATAACACACCGATGACAAAGGGAATAACGTATGTTGTCATAACGGTCCGACCGATAAAGATCTTTGTAGAATATGTAGGAGCCAATATGAGCATCCGGGTTCCACTATTGGTTATTGACCGGAGAGGTGTCTCGGTCATGTCTACATAGTTCTTGAACATGTAGGGTCCACACGCTTAACGTTCGATGACGATTTAGTATTATTGAGTTATGTGATTTGGTGACCAAATATTGTTCAGAGTCTCGGATGAGAACACTGAAGGGAATATGCCCTAGAGGAAATAATAAAATTATTTTTTTATTTCCTTATTTCATGATAAATGTTTATTATTCATGCTAGAATTGTATTAACCGGAAACATAATACATGTGTGAATACATAGACAAACATAGTGTCACTAGTATGCCTGTACTTGACTAGCTCATTGATCAAAGATGGTTAAGTTTCCTAACCATTGACATGAGTTGTTATTTGATCAATGGGATCACATCATTAGGAGAATGATGTGATTGACTTGACCCATTCCGTTAGCTTAGCACTTGATCGTTTGTTTACTGCTATTGCTTTCTTCATGACTTATACATGTTCTTATGACTATGAGATTATGCAACTCCCGAATACAGGAGGAACACTTTGTGTGCTACCAAACGTCACAACGTAACTGGGTGATCATAAAGGTGCTCTACAGGTGTTTCCGATGGTACTTGTTGAGTTGGCATAGATCAAGATTAGGATTTGTCACTCCGATTGTCGGAGAGGTATCTCTGGGCCCTCTCGGTAATACACATCACTATAAGCCTTGCAAGCATGATAACTAATGAGTTAGTTATGGGATGATGTATTAAGGAACGAGTAAAGAGACTTGCCGGTAACGAGATTGAACTAGGTATTGGATAGCGACGATCGAATCTCGGGCAAGTAACATACCGATGACAAAGAGAACAACGTATAGTGTTGTGCGGTTTGACCGATAAAGATCTTCGTAGAATATGTAGGAACCAATATGAGCATCCAGGTTCCGCTATTGTTTATTGACCGGAGACGTGTCTCGGTCATGTCTACATAGTTCTCGAACCCATAGGGTCCGCACGCTTAAAGTTCTGTGATGATCAATTTTATGAGTTTATATGTTTTGATGTACCGAAGGTAGTTCAGAGTCCCGGATTTGATCACAGACATGACGAGGAGTCTGAAAATGGTTGAGGCATAAAGATTTATATATTGGAAGCCAATATTTGGATATCAGAAGTGTTCCGGATGAAATCGGGATTTTACCTGAGTGCCGGGGGTTACCGAAACCCCCCCCCCCCGGGGGTTTAATGGGCCATGATGGGCCTTAGTGGAAGAGATGAGGGGCTGCCAGGGAAGGCCGCGCCCCTCCTCTCCCTCTAGTCCGAATTGGACAAGGAGGGGGGGCGGCGCCCCGCTTTCCTTCCTCTCTCCCTCCTCCTTCCCCCTTCTCCTATTCCAACTAGGAAAGGAGGGAGTCCTACTCCCAGTGGTAGTAGGACTCCTCCTGGTGCGCCTCCTCCTGGCCGGCCGCCTCTCCCCCCCTTGCTCCTTTATATACAGGGGCAGGGGGCACCTCTAGACACACAAGTTAATCATTGAGATCTCTCCAGCCATGTGCGGTGCCCCCCTCCACCATAATCCACCTCGGTCATACTGTAGCGGTGTTTAGGTGAAGCCCTACTGCGGTAGCTTCATCAACATCATCACCACGCCGTCATGCTGTCGAAACTCTTCCCCGAGCTCTACTGGATCGTGAGTTCGCGGGACGTCACCGAGCTAAACGTGTGCTGAACGCGAAGGTGCCGGACGTTCGGTGCTGAGGATCGGTCGATCGTGAAGACGTACGACTACATCAACCGCATTGTCATAACGCTTCCGTTTAATGGTCTACGAGGGTACATGGACAAAACTCTCCCCTCTCGTTTCTGTGCATCACCATGATCCTGCGTGTGTGTAGGAAAATTTTGGAATTACTACGTTCCCCAACAGTGGCATCCGAGCCTGGTTTTATGCATTGGTGTTATATGCATGAGTAGAACACAAGTGAGTTGTGGGCGATACAAGTCATACTGCTTGCCATCATGTCATACTTTGGTTCGGCGGTATTGTTGGATGAAGCGGCCTGGACCGACATTACGCATACGCTTACGCGAGACTGGTTCTACCAACGTGCTTTGCACACAGGTGGCTGGCGGGTGTCAGTTTCTCCAACTTTAGTTGAACCGAGTGTGGCTACGCCCGGTCCTTGAGAAGGTTAAAACAACACCAACTTGATGAACTATCATTGTGGTTTTGATGCGTAGGTAAGAACGATTCTTGCTCAACCCGTAGCAGCCACGTAAAACTTGCAACAACAAAGTAGAGGACGTCTAACTTGTTTTTGCAGGGCTTGTTGTCATGTGATATGGTCAAGACATGATGCTATATTTTTGTATGAGATGATCATGTTTTGTAACGGAGTTATCGGCAACTGGCAGGAGCCATATGGTTGTCGCTTTATTGTATGCAATTTCAATCGCCCTGTAATTGCTTTACTTTATCACTAAGCGGTAGCGATAGTCGTAGAAGCAATAGTTGGCGAGACGACAACGATGCTATGATGGAGATCAAGGTGTCGCGCCGGTGACGATGGTGATCATGACGGTGCTTCGGAGATGGAGATCACAAGCACAAGATGATGATGGCCATATCATATCACTTATATTGATTGCATGTGATGTTTATCCTTTATGCATCTTATTATGTTTTGTTTGACAGTAGCATTATAAGATGATCTCTCACTAAATTTCAAGATAAAAGTGTTCTCCCTGAGTATGCACCGTTGCCAAAGTTCGTCGTGCCGAGACACCACGTGATGATCGGGTGTGATAAGCTCTACGTCCATCTACAACGGGTGCAAGCCAGTTTTGCACATGCAGAATACTTGGGTTAAACTTGACAAGCCTAGCATATGCAGATATGGCCTCGGAACATTGAGACCGAAAGGTCGAACGTGAATCATATAGTGGATATGATCAACATAGTGATGTTCACCATTGAAAACTACTCCATTTTCACGTGATGATCGGTCATGGTTTAGTTGATATGGATCACGTGATCACTTAGATGATAAGAGGGATGTCTATCTAAGTGGGAGTTCTTAAGTAATATGATTAATTGAACTTAAATTTATCATGAACTTAGTACCTGATAGTATTTTTGCTTATCTATGTTGTTGTAAATAGATGGCCCGTGCTGTTGTTCCATTGATTTTTAACGCGTTCCTTGAGAAAGCAAAGTTGAAAGATGATGGTAGCAATTACACGGACTGGGTCCATAACTTGAGGATTATCCTCATTGCTGCACAGAAGAATTACGTCCTGGAAGCACCGCTGGGTGCCAGGCCTGCTTCAGATGCTGCCGACAACGTTAAGAATGTTTGGCAGAGTAAAGTTGATGACTACTCGATAGTTCAGTGTGCCATGCTTTACGGCTTAGAACCGGGACTTCAACGACGTTTTGAACGTCATGGAGCATATGAGATGTTCCAGGAGTTGAAGTTAATATTTCAAGAAAATGCCCGGATTGAGAGATACGAAGTCTCCAATAAGTTCTATAGCTGCAAGATGGAGGAGAATAGTTCTACCAGTGAGCATATACTCAAAATGTCTGGGTATCATAATCACTTGACTCAACTGGGAGTTAATCTTCCTGTTGATAGTGTCATTGACAGAGTTGTTCAATCACTGCCACCAAGCTACAAAAGCTTCATGATGAACTATAATATGCAAGGGATGAATAAGACTATTCCCGAGCTCTTCGCGATGCTAAAGGTTGCGGAGGTAGAAATCAAGAAGGAGCATCAAGTGTTGATGGTTAAGAAGACCACCAGTTTCAAGAAAAAGGGCAAAGGGAAGAAGAAGGGGAACTTCAAGAAGACCGACAAACAAGTTGCTCCTCAGGAGAAGAAACCCAAGTCTGGACCTAAGCCTTAGACTGAGTGCTTCTACTACAAATAGACTGGTCACTGGAAGCGGAACTGCCCCAAGTATTTGGCGGATAAGAAGGATGGCAAGGTGAACAAAGGTATATGTGACATACATGTTATTGATGTGTACCTCACCAGAGCTCGTAGTAGCACCTGGGTGTTTGATACTGGTTCTGTTGCTAATATTTGCAACTTGAAACAGGGACTACGGATTAAGCGAAGACTGGCTAAGCATGAGGTGACGATGCGCGTAGGAAATGGTTCCAAAGTCAATGTGATCGTCGTCGGGACGCTACCTCTACATCTACCTTCGGGATTAGTTTTAGACCTAAATAATTGTTATTTGGTGCCAGTGTTAAGCATGAACATTATATCTGGATCTTGTTTAATGCGAGACGGTTATTCATTTAAATTAGAGAATAATGGTTGTTCTATTTATATGAGTAATATCTTTTATGGTCATGCACCATTAAAGTGTGGTCTATTCTTGTTGAATCTCGATAGTAGTGATACACATATTCATAATGTTGAAACCAAAAGATGCAGAGTTGATAATGATAGTGCAACTTATTTGTGGCACTGCCGTTTGGGTCATATTGGTATAAAATGCATGACGAAACTCCATACTGATGGACTTTTGGAATCACTTGGTACTTGCGAACCGCCTTATGGGCAAGATGACTAAAACGCCGTTGTCCGGAACTATGGAGCGAGCAACAGATTTGTTGGAAATCATACATACTGATGTATGTGGTCCGATGAATGTTGAGGCTCGCGGCGGGTATCGTTATTTTCTCACCTTCACAGATGATTTGAGCGGATATGGGTATATCTACTTAATGAAACATAAGTCTGAAACATTCGAAAAATTCAAAGAATTTCAGAGTGAAGTGGAAAATCATCGTACCAAGAAAATAAAGTTTCTGTGATCTAATCGTGGAGGAGAATATTTGAGTTACGAGTTTGGTCTACATTTGAAACAATGCGGAATAGTTTCGCAACTCACGCCACCCGAAACACCACAACGTAATGGTGTGTCCGAACATCGTAATCGTATTTTACTAGATATGGTGCGACCTATGATGTCTCTAACTGATTTACCGCTATCATTTTGGGGTTATGCTTTAGAGACGGCTGCATTCATGTTAAATAGGGCACCATCAAGAGACGATGCCTTATGAACTATGGTTTGGCAAGAAACCAAAGTTGTCGTTTCTTAAAGTTTGGGGCTGCGATGCTTATGTGAAAAAGCTTCAACCTGATAAGCTCGAATCCAAATCAGAGAAATGTGTCTTCATAGGATACCCAAAGGAAACTATTGGGTACACCTTCTATCACAGATCCGAAGGCAAGATATTCATTGCTAAGAATGGATCCTTTCTAGAAAAGGAGTTTCTCTCGAAAGAAGTGAGTGGGAGGAAAGTAGAACTTGATGAGGTAACTGTACCTACTCCCTTATTGGAAAGTAGTTCATCATAGAAATCTGTTTCTGTGACTCCTACACCAATTAGTGAGGAAGCTAATGATGATGATCATGTAACTTCAGCTCAAGTTGCTACCGAACCTCGTAGGTCAACTAGAGAAAGATCTGCACCAGAGTGGTACGGTAATCCAGTTCTGGAGGTCATGTTACTTGACCATGATGAATCTACGAACTATGAGGAAGCGATGATGAGCCTAGATTCCGCAAAATGGCTTGAAGCCATGAAATCTGAGATGGGATCCATGTATGAGAACAAAGTGTGGACTTTAGTTGACTTGCCCGATGATCGGCAAGCCATCGAGAATAAGTGGATCCTCAAGAAGAAGATAGACATTGACGGTAATGTTACTGTCTACAAAGCTCGACTTGTTGCAAAAGGTTTTCGACAAGTTCAAGGAGTTGACTATGATGAGACCTTCTCACCCGTAGCGATGCTTAAGTCCGTCCGAATCATGTTAGCAATTGCCGCGTTTTATGATTATGAAATTTGGCAAATGGATGTAAAGACTGCATTCCTGAATGGATTTCTGGAAGAAGAGTTGTATATGATGCAACCTGAAGGTTTTATTGATCCAAAGGGAGCTAACAAAGTGTGCAAGCTCCATCGATCCATTTATGGACTGGTGCAAGCATCTCGGAGTTGGAATAAACGTTTTGATAGTGTGATCAAAGCATATGGTTTTATACAGACTTTTGGAGAAGCCTGTATTTACAAGAAAGTGAGTGGGAGCTCTGTAGCATTTCTAATATTATATGTGGATGACATATTGCTGATTGGAAATGATATAGAATTTCTAGATAGCATAAAAGGATACTTGAATAAGAGTTTTTCAATGAAAGACCTCGGTGAAGCTGCTTAGATATTGGGCATCAAGATCTATAGATATAGATCAAGACGCTTAATTGGACTTTCACAAAGCACATACCTTGATAAAGTTTTGAAGAAGTTCAAAATGGATCAAGCTAAGAAAGGGTTCTTGCCTGTGTTACAAGGTGTGAAGTTGAGTAAGACTCAATGTCCGACCATTGCAGAAGATGGAGAGAAAATGAAAAGTGTTCCCTATGCTTCAGCCATAGGCTCTATCATGTATGCAATGTTGTATACCAGACCTGATGTGTGCCTTGCTATTAGCCTAGCAGGGAGGTACCAAAGTAATCCAGGAGTGGATCACTGGACAACAATCAAGAACATCCTGAAGTACCTGAAAAGGACCAAGGATATGTTTCTCGTTTATGGAGGTGACAAAGAGCTCATCATAAATGGTTACGTTGATGCAAGCTTTGACACTGATATGGACGATTCTAAATCGCAAACCAGATACGTGTTTATATTAAATGGTGGAGCTGTCAGTTGGAGCAGTTCCAAACAGAGCGTCGTGGCGGGATCTATATGTGAAGCGGAGTACATTGCTGCTTCAAAAGCAGCGAATGAAGGAGTCTGGATGAAGGAGTTCATATCCGATCTAGGTGTCATACCTAGTGCATCGGGTCCAATGAAAATCTTTTGTGACAATACTGGTGCAATTGCCTTGGCAAAGGAATCCAGATTTCACAAGAGAACCAAGCACATCAAGAGACGCTTCAACTCCATCCAGGATCAAGTCCAGGTGGGAGACATAGAGATTTGCAAGATACATACGGATCTGAATGTTGTAGACCCATTGACTAAGCCTCTTCCACGAGCAAAACATGATCAGCACTAAGGCCCCATGGGTGTTAAAATCATTATTGTGTAATCTAGATTATTGACTCTAGTGCAAGTGGGAGACTGAAGGAAATATGCCCTAGAGGCAATAATAAAGTTATTATTTATTTCCTTATTTCAAGATAAATGTTTATTATTCATGCTATAATTGTATTAACAGGAAACATAATACATGTGTGAATACATAGACAAACATAGTGTCACTAGTATGCCTCTACTTGACTAGCTCATTGATCAAAGATGCTTAAGTTTCCTAACCATTGACATGAGTTGTTATTTGAGTAATGGGATCACATCATTAGGAGAATGATGTGATTGAGTTGACCCATTCCGTTAGCTTAGCACTTGATCGTTTGTTTACTGCTATTGCTTTATTCATGACTTATACATGTTCTTATGACTATGAGATTATGCAACTCCCGAATACAGGAGGAACACTTTGTGTGCTACCAAACGTCACAACGTAACTGGGTGATCATAAAGGTGCTCTACACGTGTTTCCAATGGTACTTGTTGAGTTGGCATAGATCAAGATTAGGATCTGTCACTCCGATTGTCGGAGAGGTATCTCTGGGCCCTCTCGATAATACACATCACTATAAGCCTTGCAAGCATGATAACTAATGAGTTAGTTACAAGATGATGTATTATAGAATGAGTAAAGAGACTTGCCGGTAACGAGATTGAACTAGGTATTGGATACCGACGATCGAATCTCGGGCAAGTAACATACCGATGACAAAGAGAACAACGTATAGTGTTGTGCGGTTTGACCGATAAAGATCTTCATAGAATATGTAGGAACTAATATGAGCATCCAGGTTCCGCTATTGGTTATTGACCAGAGATGTGTCTCGGTCATGTCTACATAGTTCTTGAACCCGTAGGGTCCGCACGCTTAAAGTTCTGTGACGATCAGTTTTATGATTTTATATGTTTTGATGTACCGAAGGTAGTTCGGAGTCCCGGATTCGATCACGGACATGACGAGGAGTCTCAAAATGGTCGAGACATAAATATTTATATATTGGAAGCCTATATTTGGATATCAGAAGTGTTCCGGGTGAAATCGGGATTTTTACTGGAGTACCGGGGGTTACCGGAACCCCCCGGGGGCTTAATGGGCCATGATGGGCCTTACTGGAAGAGAGGAGGGGCTTCCAGGGCAGTCCGCGCGCCCCCTCTCCCTCTAGTCCGAATTGGACAAGGTGGGGGCGGCGCCCCCCTTTCCTTCCTCTCTCCCTCCTCCTTCCCCCTTCTCCTATTCCAACTAGGAAAGGAGGGAGTCCTACTCCCGGTGGGAGTAGGACTCCTCCTGGCGCGCCTCCTCCTGGCCGGCCGCCTCCCCCCCTTGCTCCTTTATGTACGGGGGCAGGGGGAACCTCTAGACACACAAGTTTATCATTGAGGTCTCTCCAGCCATGTGCGGTGCCCCCCTCCACCATAATCCACCTCGGTCATACTGTAGCGGTGTTTAGGCGAAGCCCTGCTATGGTAGCTTCATCAACATCTCACCACGCCGTCGTGCCGATGAAACTATTCCCCGAGCTCTACTGGATCATGAGTTCGCGGGACGTCACCGAGCTAAACATGTGCTGAACGCGAAGGTGCCGTACGTTCGGTGCTGAGGATCGGTCGATCGTGAAGACATACGACTACATCAACCGCGTTGTCATAACGCTTCCGCTTAACAGTCTACGAGGGTACGTGGACGGCACTCTCCCCTCTCGTTACTGTGCATCACCATGATCCTGCGTGTGCGTAGGAATTTTTTTGAAATTACTACGTTCCCCAACAATCACGGACATGACGAGGAGTCTCGAAATGATCGAGAGGTAAAGGTTGATATATAGGATGATAGTATTCAGACACCGGAAGTGTTCCAGAGTGTATCGGGTATTTATCGGAGTACCGGGGGGGGGGGGTTACCGGAACCCCCGGGGGATAGGTATGGGCCATGAGAGGGGAGCACACCAGCCCACAAGGGGTGTCGCGCCCCCTATGGAAGCTTTTTTTTGAACATCATTACAAACACAAGCGCTCATACATACGTGCATAGACTTACCCCTTTGAACACACACATGCACACCCTACCCCTATGAGCACATCCGAGAGACTGAGCCGGCATGTCATCTTGAAATTTATGAACTCACCGTAGGTGCCTCGTCATCGACGAGAACGTCTCCTCCCACTGAAAGCACATCGCCGGAAATCCTGAAATAAATCCAGGAATAATGCGAGCACCAGGACTTGAACCCTGGTGGGCTGGGGATACCACTGTCCCTCTAACCATCCAACCACAGGTTCGTTCGCCACCACCCTTTGGATGCTGGCCAAATTAGAAAAGGAAAATGGGGGGGGGGGGTCGCCCCCTTCCTTTCTCTCTTCTCCCTTCCCTTTCCCCCCCTCCGGTAAAAAGGAAACAGGGGAGGCCGAATTGGGAGGACCCCAAGTAGGATTCCTCCTACTTGGGGCGCCCCCTTGGCTGCCTCTCCTCCCCTCCAACCTATATATATGTGGGGGTCACCTCTAGAACACACACTAACAATTGTTAGCCATGTGCGGCGCTACCCTCCACAGTTTACGCTTCCGGTCATATCTTTGTAGTGCTTAGGCGAAGCCCTGCGCGGATCACTTCACCATCACCGTCACCACGCCGTCGTGCTGACAGAACTCATCTTCTTCCTCGACACCTTTGCTGGATCAAGAGGATGAGGGACGTCATTGAGATGAACGTGTGTAGAACTTGGAGGTGCCATACGTTCGGTGCTCGATCGGTCGGATCTAGAAGAAGTTCGACTACATCAACCGTGTTGTCAAACGCTTCCGCTTTTGGCCTATGAGGGTACATGGACACACTCTCCCCCTCTCATTGCTATGCATCTCCTAGATAGATCTTGTGTGAGCATAGGAATTTTTTTGAAGTTGCATGCTACGTTTCCCAACAGTGGCATCCGAGCCAGGTCTATGCGTAGATGGTATGCACGAGTAGAACACAAAGAGTTGTGTGCGGTGATCGTCATACTGCTTACCACCAATGTCTTATTTTGATTCTGCGGTATTGTTGGATGAAGCGGCCCGGACCAACCTTACATGACCACGTTCATGAGACCGGTTCCACCGATAGACATGCAACTAGGTTTGCATAAAGGTGGCCAACAAGTGTCTATTTCTCCAACTTTAGTTGAATCGAATTTGAATGCGGCCGGTCCTTGTTGAAGGTTAAAACAACAAACTTGATAAATCACCCTTGTGGTTTTGATGCGTAGGTAAGAACGGTTCTTGCTAGAAGCCCATAGCAGCCACGTAAAACTTGCAACAACAAAGTAGAGGACGTCTAACTTGTTTTTGCAGGGCATGTTGTCATGTGATATGGTCAAGAAATGATGTGATATACATTATTGTATGAGATGATCATGTTTTGTAAAAGTTACTGGCAACCGGCAGGAGCCTTATGATTGTCTCTTTATTGTACGAAATGCAAATGCCATGTAATTGATTTACTTTATCACTATGCATTAGCGATAGTTGTAGAAGCAATTGTTGATGAGATGACCATGATGCTACGATGGAGATCAAGGTGTCGAGCCGGTGACGATGGAGATTATGAGGATGCCTTGGAGATGGAGATCAAAAGCAGTGATGATGATGGCCATATCATGTCACATATTTTGATTGCATGTGATTTTTATCTTTTATGCATCTAATTTTTCTTAGTACGGCGGTAGCATTACAAGATGATCCCTTAAAAAAATTCAAGGTATAAGTGTTCTCCTCGAGTATGCACCGTTGCGATAGTTCGTCGTGTTGAGACACCACGTGATGATCGGGTGTGATAGACTCTACGTTCATATACAACGGGTGCAAGATAGTTTTGCACAAGCGGAATACTCGGGTTAAACTTGACGAGCCTGGCATGTACAGACATGACCTCAAAACACTGGAGACTGAAAGGTCGAACGTGAATCATATAGTAGATACGATCAACACGTGATGATCACTATTGATGACTACTCCATCTCACGTGATGATCAGACATGGTTTAGTTGATTTGGATCACATGTCATTTAGATGACTTGAGGGATGTCTATCTAAGTGGGAGTTCTTAAGTAATATAATTAATTGAACTTAATTTATCATGAACTTAGTCCTGATAGTTTTTGCATATCTATGTTGTAGATCAATGGCCCGTGCCACCGTTCCCTAGAATTTTAATGTGTTCCTAGAGAAAGCTAAGTTGAAAGATGATGGTAGCAACTACATGGACTGGGTCCGTAACTTTAGGATTATCCTCATTATTGCATAGAAAAATTATTTCCTTGATGCACCGCTAGGTGTGCCACCCCCTCCAGCAACTATGGACGTTGTGAACGCATGGCAGTCGCGTGTTGATGACTACTTGATAGTTCAGTTTGCCATGCTTTACGGCTTAGAATCGGGACTTCAAAAACGTTTTGAATGTTATGGAGTATATGAGATGTTCCAGGAGTTGAAATTAATAGTTCAAGCAAATGCCTGAGTTGAGAGATATGAAGTCTCCAACAAGTTCTATAGTTGCAAGATGGAGGAGAACAATTCAGTCAGTGAACACATACTCAAAATGTCTGGGTATCATAACCACTTGACTCAGCCGGGAGTTAATCTTCCAGATGATAGTGTTATAGACAGAGTTCTTCAATCAGTACTAGCAAGCTACAAAGGCTTTGTGATGAACTATAATATGCAAGGGATGGACAATACAATTCCTGAGCTCTTCACAATGCTCAAAGATGCGGAGGTAGAAATCAAGAAGGAGCATCAAGTGTTGATGGTTAGCAAGACAACTAGTTTCAAGAAAAAGGGTGAGGGAAAGAAGGGGAACTTCAAGAAGAATGGCAAGCAAGCTTCCACTCCTGGGAAGAAGCCCAAATCTAGACCCAAGCCTGAAACTGAGTGCTTCTACTGCAAAGGGACTGGTCACCGAAAGCAGAACTTCCCCAAGTATTTGGCGGATAAGAAGGATGGCAAAGTGAGCAAAGGTATATTTGATATAGATGTTATTGATGTGTACCTTACTAATGCTCATAGTAGCGCCTGGGTATTTGATACTGGTTTGGCTGCTCATATTTGTAACTCGAAACAAGGGCTACGGATTAAACGAAGATTGGCTAAGGACGAGGTGACGATACAAGTCGGGAATGGTCCCAACATAGATGTGATCGCCGTCAGCATGCTACCTCTACATCTACCTTCGGGATTAGTTTTAGACCTGAATAATTTTTATTTGGTGCTACCGTTGAGCATGAACATTATATCTGGATCTTGTTTGATGCGAGACAGTTATTCATTTAAATCAGAGAATAATGGTTGTTCTATTTATATGAGTAATATATTTTATGGTCATGCACCCTTGAAGACTGGTATATTTTTGTTGAATCTCGATTATGGTGATACACATATTCATAATATTGATGCCAAAAGATGCAAAGTTGATAATGATAGTGCAACATATTTGTGGCACTGCCATTTAGGTCATATCTGTGTAAAGCGCACGAAGAAACTCCATGCAGATGGGCTTTTGGAATCACTTGATTATGAATCATTTGATACTTGTGAACCATGCATCATGGGCAAGATGACTAAAACTCCGTTCTCCAGAACAATGGAGTGAGCTAATGACTTATTGGAAATAATACATACCGATTTTTGCGGTCTGATGAGTGTTGAGGCTCGTGGCAGGTATCGTTATTTTCTAACCTTCATAGATGATTTGAGCAGATATGGGTATATGTACTTAATGAAACACAAGTCTGAATTTGAAAAGTTCAATGAATTTCAGAGTGAAGTGGAGAATCATCGTAACAAGAAAATAAAGTTTCTACGATCTGATCGCAGAGACAAATATTTGAGTTACGAGTTTGGCCTTCATTTAAAACAATGTGGAATAGTTTCACAACTCACGCCACCTAGAGCACCACAGCGTAATGGTGTGTCCGAACGTCGTAATCGTACTTTATTAGATATGGTGTGACCTATGATGTCTCTTATCGATTTACCACCATTGTTTTGGGGTTATGCATTAGAGACAGCTACATTCACGTTAAATGGGGCACCATCTAAATCCATTGAGACGACACCATATGAACTATGGTTTGGCAACAAACCTAAGCTGTCGTTTCTTAAAGTTTGGGGTTGCGATGCTTATGTGAAAAAGCTTCAGCCTGATAAGCTCGAGCCAAAATCGAATAAGTGTGTCTTCATAGGATACCCAAAAGAAACTGTTGGTACACCTTCTACCAGAGATCCGAAGGCAAGATCTTTGTTGCTAAGAATGGATCCTTTCTAGAGAAGGAGTTTCTCTTGAAAGAAGTGAGTGGGACAAAAGTAGAACTTGATGAGGTAACTGTATCTTCTCTCGAATTGGAAAGTAGCACATCAGTGAAATCTATTCCCGCGATACCTGCAACAACTATGAGGAAGCTAATGATAATGATCATGAAACTTCGGATCAAGCACTAGTACGTGTTGGTGCTATACAAACGGTTTTTAACCCCTTTCCGCAATGGCGTTCGGAACCATCGCTAAGTGAGTGACCGCGATAGGGGGGTTCTCCCCACACAACCTAAAAACCGTCGGGGATATGCCCTCCTAGCACACACGCTCGGCAAAATGAGGTCGTGTGTGACCGGCGAGCGCTGAAATATGGTTAATACGTACAGTAGTGCTAAAAAATACAATTATATAGGCAAAATCGTTTTCGGTCGTAAGTACATCCCACATAGTTAGTCCCCGCTAAACGTTTCCATTCGTATGAACATCCCACACAGTCGCTCCAAGGAAAACGTTTCCCTTTGCAGGTACATCATACACAATTTTCCCCATTAAATCGTTTGTGATAGCGTTGCCATTGCACATGATATTAACAATTTTATTGTTTGCTTTATTGAATGCATCACACATGGTGCCTAGAAGAAACTATGTGGCAAAGGATGTCCATCACACACAGTTTTTATGTGGTAAACGTTTGTGCAAGGTGGCGTAATGCAAACAGTTTTCAAGAGGAGGCCGTGTGTGATTGTGTGTGAAGTGGAGATTGATCACATACCTAGTGGATCCTAGAAACGTGTCTGATCTCCACGTCTATCGCAGACATTTCACTTTCGCAAACTATGTGCAATGTAATCCCTAATTTAAAAATCACATGTTTTGAATGTGAATGTAGGCAATCACTTATTTCATATCCAACCATGTTTATTACGAATATTGGTTCAACCACGAATGCATAATTCGATGCACAGGTACATATACCGAAGAACTACAGAAGCACCAAGTAAAGCATGATGAACCACAGTTGTACTAAAGACTGTAAAGAGAGAGGCGAAAGACATTCTGGTTGCTAGAGAAGGTGAAGTGTTCCTTCCTCCATGCGTAATGCGCACACGACTCTAGGCCAACCCCTTGTGATGGCTGCCCGTCCATCCTTCAATGTCTTCATTACGACTTATCAATCCTCATTGTAGTCTGGATGAAATACTTTAACCTTCATTGCATGTCCACCAATCATGTACTTTGCGAGGTAATCTTGAGTGAACTGCTTTGGAAACCACTGCGAACGAAAAAGATTCAGACATTGTTGTCTAACAACTCATTATGGGCAGTAAAAAGAGAAGGCTGCAAAGTTTGTAGTTACCATCCTACAACTCATTGTTGTCTTGGATAGAGCATAAACAAATAATTTTCTTGCCACCATTCATATCTTTTTGCTAATAATCCTTATTAGTTTCCTCACTTGATGCTTGTTCATGAATATCTCATTGCCCCATACGCAAAAAGGGTCGATGTGTGGATCCTTGACAAGGGCATATGTACCTACAAGCAACAAGTCGATATTAGAAGCTAACAAGTGTCCATGCCTGGATCTATATGCACTTCACCATCACCGTCACCATGCTGTCGTGCTGACGGAACTCATCTTCTTCCTCGACACCTTTGCTGGATCAAGAGGATGAGGGACGTCATCGAGATGAACGTGTGTAGAATTTGGAGGTGCGATAAGTTCGGTGCTTGATCGGTCGGATCTAGAAGAAGTTCGACTACATCAACCGTGTTGTCAAACGCTTCCGCTTTCGGTCTACGAGGGTACATGGACACACTCTCCCCTCTCATTTCTATGCATCTCCTAGATAGATCTTGCGTGAGCATAGGATTTTTTTTTTGAAATTGCATGCTACGTTTCTCAACAGTGGCATCCGAGCTAGGTCTATGCGTAGATGATATGCATGAGTGGAACACAAAGAGTTGTGGGCGGTGATCGCCATATTGCTTACCACCAATGTCTTATTTTGATACAACGGTATTGTTGGATGAAGCGGCCCAGACCAACCTTACATGACCATGTTCATGAGACCGGTTCCACCGACATACATGGAACTAGTTTTGCATAAAGGTGATCGGCAGGTGTCTGTTTCTCCAACTTTAGTTGAATCAAATTTGACTGTGGTCGGTCCTTGTTGAAGGTTAAAACAACAAACTTGATAAATCACCGTTGTGGTTTTGATGCATAGGTAAGAATGGTTCTTGCTAGAAGCCCGTAGCAGCCACGTAAAACTTGCAACAACAAAGTACAGGACGTCTAACTTGTTTTTGCAGGGCATGTTGTGATGTGATATGCTCAAGACATGATGTGATATACGTTATTGTATGAGATGATCATGTTTTGTAAAAGTTACTGGCAACCGGCAGGAGCCTTAGGGTTGTCTCTTTATTGTACGAAATGCAAACGCCATTTAATCGATTTACTTTATCACCATGCGTTAGCGATAGTTGTAGAAGCAATTGTTGGCGAGATGACCATGACGCTATGATGGAGATCAAGGTGTCGAGCCGGTGACGATGGAGATCATGAGGATGCTTTGGAGATGGCGATGGAAAGCACAAGATGATGATGGCCATATCATGTCACATATTTTGATTGCATGTGATGTTTATCTTTTATGCATATAATTTTTCTTAGTACGGCGGTAGCATTACAAGATGATCCTTTAAAAAAATCAAGGTATAAGTGTTCTCCTCAAGTATGCACCGTTGCGACAGTTCGGCATGTTGAGACACCACGTGATGATCGGGTGTGATAGACTCTACGTTCACATACAACGGGTGCAGGACTGTTTTGCACATGCTGAATACTCGGGTTAAACTTGACGAGCCTGGCATGTAGAAACATGACCTCGGAACACTGGAGACTGAAACGTCGAACGTGAATCATATAGTAGATATGATCAACATAGAGATGTTCACCATTGATAACTACTCCATCTCACGTGATGATCGGACATGGTTTAGTTGATTTGGATCACATATCATTTAGATGACTTGAGGGATGAATATCTAAGTGGGAGTTCTTAAGTAATATAATTCATTGAACTTAATTTATCATGAACTTAGTCCTGATAGTTTTTGCATATCTATGTTGTAGATCAACGACCCATGCTACCATTCCCTTGAATTTTAATGTGTTCCTAGAGAGCGCTAAGTTGAAAGATGATGGTAGCAACTACACGGACTGGGTCCGTAACTTGAGGATTATCCTCATTGCTGCATAGAAAAATTATGTCCTTGATGCACCGCTAGGTTTGCCACCGCCTCCAGCAACTACGGACATTGTGAACGCTTGGCAGTCGCGTGTTGATGACTACTCGATAGTTCAGTGTGCCATGCTTTATGGCTTAGAATCGGGACTTAAAAACGTTTTGAACGTCATGGAGCATATGAGATGTTCCAGGAGTTGAAGTTAATATTTCAAGAAAATGCCTAAGTTGAGATATATGAAGTCTCCAGCAAGTTCTATAGCTGCAAGATGGAGGAGAACAATTCAGTCAGTGAACACATACTCAAAATGTGTGGGTTTCATAACCACTTGACTCAGCTGGGAGTTAATCTTCCAGATGATAGTGTTATTGACAAAGTTCTTCAATCAGTACCACCAAGCTATAAAGGCTTTGTGATGAACTATAATATGCAAGGGATGGATAAGACAATTCCCGAGCTCTTCGCAATGCTCAAAGATGGAGAGGTAGAAATCAAGAAGGAGCATCAAGTGTTGATGGTTAACAAGACAACTAGTTTCAATAAAAAGGGCGAGGGAAAGAAGGGGAACTTCAAGAAGAATGTCAAGCAAGTTGCCACTCCCGGGAAGAAGCCCAAATCTGGACCCAAGCCTAAAACTGAGTGCTTCTACTGCAAAGGAACTGGTCACTCAAAGCGGAACTGCCCCAAGTATTTGGCGGATAAGAAGGATGGCAAAGCAAACAAAGGTATATTTGATATACATGTTATTGATGTGTACCTTACTAATGCTCGTAGTAGCACCTGGGTATTTGATACTGGTTCGGTTGCTCGTATTTGTAACTCGAAACAAGGGCTACTGATTAAACATAGATTGGCTAAGGATGAGGTGACAATGCATGTCGGGAATGGTTCCAAGGTCGATGTGATCGCCGTCGGCACGCTACCTCTACATCTACTTTAGGAATAGTTTTAGACCTAAATAATTGTTATTTGGTGCCAGCGTTGACCATGAACATTATATCTGGATCTTGTTTGATGTGAGACGGTTATTCATTTAAATCGGAGAATAATGTTTGTTCTATTTATATGAGTAATATCTTTTATGGTCATGCACCCTTGAAGAGTGGTCTATTTTTGTTGAATCTCAATTGTGGTGATACACATATTGATAATATTGATGCCAAAACATGCAAAGTTGATAATGATAGTGCAACATATTTGTGGCACTGCCCTTTAGGTCATATTGGTGTAAAGCGCATGAAGAAACTCCATGCAGATGGGCTTTTGGAATCACTTGATTATGAATCATTTGATACTTGTGAACCATGCCTCATGGGCAAGATGACTAAAACTCCGTTCTTCGGAACAATGTAGTGGGCTAATGACTTATTGGAAATAATACGTACCGATGTATGCGGTCCGATGAGTGTTGAGGCTCGCGGCGAGTATCGTTATTTTCTAACCTTCACAGATGATTTGAGCAGATATGGGTGTATCTACTTAATGAAACACAAGTCTGAAACATTTGAAAAGTTCAATGAATTTCAGAGTGAAGTGGAGAATCATCGTAACAAGAAAATGAAGTTTCTACGATCTAATCGCGGAGGCGGATATTTGAGTTACGATTTTGGCCTTCATTTAAAACAATGTGGAATAGTTTCACAACTCACGCCACTTGGAACACCACAGCGTAATGGTGTGTCCGAACGTAGTAACTGTACTTTATTAGATATGGTGCGACCAATGTTGTCTCTTATCTATTTACCACTATCGTTTTGGGGTTATGCATTAGAGACAACTGCATTCATGTAAACTAGGGCACCATCTAAATCCATTGAGATGACACCGTATGAACTATGGTTGGGCAACAAACCTAAGCTGTCGTTTCTTAAAGTTTGGGGTTGCGATGCTTATGTGAAAAAGCTTCAGCCTGGTAAGCTTGAACCCAAACAGAGAAGTGCGTCTTCATAGGATGCCCAAAAGAAACTTTTGGGTACACCTTCTACCACATATCTGAAGGTAAGATCTTTGTTGCTAAGAATGGATCCTTTCTAGAGAAGGAGTTTCTCTCGAAAAAAGTGAGTGGGAGGAAAGTAGAACTTGATGAGGTAATTGTACCTTCTCTCCAATTGGAAAGTGGCACATCAGTGAAATCCGTTCCTGTGGTGCCTACACCAACTAGAGAGGAAGCTAATGATAATGATCATGAAACTTCGGATCAAGCATTGTGGCAAAGGCTATCCATCACACATAGTTTTTATGTGGTAAACGTTTGCGCAAGGTGGCATAACACAAACAGTTTTCAAGAGGATGTCGTGTGTGATTGTGTGTGCAGTGGAGATTGATTGCACACGTAGTGGATCCTAGAAACATGTCTGATCTCCACGTCTATCACAGACGTTTCGCTTTCTCAAACCGTGTGCAGTGTAATCCCTAATTTAAAAATCACATGTTTTGAATTTGAAAGTAGGCAATCACTTATTTCATATCCAACCATGTTTATTACAAATATAGGTTCAACCATGAATGCATAATTGGATGCACAGGTACATATACTGAAGAACTACAGAAGCACCAAGTAAACAATGATGAACCATAGTTGTACTAAAGACTATAAAGAGAGAGGCGAAAGACATTCTAGTTGCTGGAGAAGGTGAAGCAGAATGCCCATATTGTGCCCTCCTCCATGTGTAATGCGCACACGACTCTAGGCCAACCCCTTGCGATGGCTGCCCGTCCATCCTTCACTGTCTTCATTACGACTTCTTGATGCTCATTGTAGTCTAGATGAAATAATTTAACCTTCATTTCATGTCCACCAATCATATACTTTGCGAGGTAATCTTGAGTGAACTGCTTCGGGAACCACTTCGAACGAAAAAGATTCGAACATTGTTGTCTAACAATTCATTATGGGCAGTAAAAAGAGAAGGCTGCAGAGTTTGTAGTTACCATCCTACAACTCATTGTTGTGTTGGATAGAGCATAAACAAATAATTTTATTGCCACCATTCATATCTTTTTGCTAATAATGCTTATCAGTTTCCTCACTTGATGCTTATTCATGAATATCTCATTGCCCCATACGCAAAAAGGGTTGATGCGTGGATCCATGCCAAGGGCATATGTACCTACAAGCAACAAGTCAAAATTAGAAGCTAACAAGTGTCCATGCCTGGATCTATATGCACTACATTATGGAACGATGGGGGGAGTACAAGCCAAGGGATGAAGCTAACCTCGGAGGAAAACGGTGGCCACTCCCTTGTTGTCCTGCATAAGTAGTGGAAAGGCATGATAAGTACATCAACCTTAACATCAAACAAATATAGCAAAGGTAAACAACATCATCTCAAAATGATAGCTTCAATGTGTTGGTTTCATCATGCTATTAAAGCAAATATAAAATGGAAGGCAATGTTACCGACAACAGGCTTAACATCCATCAAATATTGGAGTTCAAACCGGTATTGTTGAAAATGAATAACATAGGTAATGCTTAAACATCACACTGGATAAATGTGTAAAACTGAAATAAAGGGCATGTCTTAACTACACCAGGCATAACTGGAACCAAATATAGCCGTTCAAGCTGGTATTGATGCAGTCGAGCGGCACAATTTTGACTTGCACATAATGAACAACACATTGTGAATGACTGAAATAAACAAGGCATAAATGGTCAGTATAACAACCAAATATAGCCATTGAAAACTGGACAGAATCTCAATGCAACCAACCTAACAAGCAAGTGCAGATAAACATGGCATATGCTTGAAAACTGGACAAATGATCACTGCAACCAAACTAACAAGCAAATACAGATAAACAAGGCATCTGCTTGAAAACTAGACAAATGCTAAAAAAATCAACCAAACAACCAAATACAGATAAACAAGGCATCTGCTTGATAACTGGGCAAATGCTCACTACAGCCAAACTAAGAACCAAATACATATAAACAAGGCATCGGCTCGATAATTAGAAAAATGCTCACTGCAACCAACCTAACAACCAAACACAGATAAACAAGGCATCTACTCACTATAAACAACCAAATATAGCCATTCGTGAAATTGAAGTGGACAATTCATACTTAAACATCACATAACTGAAATAATTAAACATGGCACAGTTATA
Source organism: Triticum dicoccoides (assembly GCF_002162155.2). NCBI lineage: Eukaryota > Viridiplantae > Streptophyta > Magnoliopsida > Poales > Poaceae > Triticum > Triticum dicoccoides. The sequence goes on along the minus strand of NC_041380.1, from coordinate 162,156,710 downwards.
GCACTGCACGGCAAATGCTACTACAACAAACGGTACGGGTTGACAAGCTAGAAAAGGTAGGTTGCGGATAGGATGTTGCCTCACATTTCATGGATGGGATCCTTCCAGTTGGAAGAGCACATACCCATGGTGTGCTCTCTGATGTCACAGATGGGATGTTTCACCTTGGAAGAATCTTTGTGGGTGCCCTCCTCGTGGTCGTGGTCGTGGTCGATGAGATCTGACTTGGCAATTGAGGATCCCAAGACGCTGCCGTAGAACGTGTCCTTCAGAAATGAAAAAATGGGCTCGATTGCATTTAAGGATCGCAAATCCTTGACCGCTTGGCGGAGGAGATCAGCGGCAGGGCCGTCGAAGAGATCGATGGCGGTTGAACCAGAGGGGTTGGGGATGGACCACGTAACCTGTGACATGGCCCGCGTGAAGCCGTCGCTGTCGACGAGCTTGATGTCGTAGCTAGCTTTCCTGAGATACAATAATACGCAAGCCCGCTAACATGAAGCCTTCATCATGGCAACATAGTCAACTTCTTCGCCAGCTTCTGTGGCGACGTGTTGCTCCAGGATCGTCAAGTCAGGGAGAATGACGGCCGCCTTGCCAACGTCCGCCGGAGAGGCCATGATAAACCTCTTCTTGGCCGAACGCTCGTTGGGCTCCCCGGTATACGTGGTCGAGCTTAGGCTGCGACATTCTGGAGCAGGGGATGTGGACCTGGCGGGAAGGGACACCGCAGGCCTCATCTAAAAACTCAGGGAGTGGGGAGACGTTATGGGAATCCCTGGGTAACCTACACTTTATTATCTAAGCTAGGAGGAACGGGCAGACCGGCATGGGTTGGCGGCGGCGCCGGCGGCGGCTGTGAGCTAGGGTTCAAGGGGGGGAGGGGGCCTGGTGGGGGGCCTGTGGAGGGGGGATGGTGGTGTTTGAGGATACGACGCAGATACTGAAAATTTTAGTAATGGTGGGTGGAGATGGTGGTGGACGAGGGAGGGCAATGGTTCAAATGCCTCAGCTACTACAATTTTACTATAAGGTCGGTGCTGGAGGAGCGTGGGCAACGGTTGAAGTACGGCGGCTACTAAAATTTGGGTAAAGGAATTGATGCGGGGCGGGAGTGCCTGAGATCGGGCATGGTCCAATAAGAACATGCGTGTATGATAATAAGGAGAAGTGGCAGAACCGTCAATTTCTGCAACGCGCAAGGCTGGTAGTTTGTTTTACATTTCTAGCTAGCTGGTCTATTGATACGTCTCCAACATATCTATAATTTTTGATTGCTCCATGCTATATTATCTACTGTTTTGGACTATATTGGGCTTTATTTTCCACTTTTATATTATTTTTGGGACTAACCTATTAACCGGAGGCCCAGCCCAGAATTGCTATTTTTTGCCTATTTCAGTGTTTCAGATAAACGGAATATCAAACGGAGTCCAAACGGAATAAAATCTTCGGGAACATGATTTTCTCACCGAACGTGATCCAGGAGACTTGGAACCTACTGCAAGGAAGCAAAGAGGTGCTCACGAGGGTGGGGGCGCGCCCCCTGCCTCGTGGGTCCCTCGGTGCTCCACCGACGTACTCCTTCCTCCTATATATACACACGTACCCCCAAACGATCAGAAGAGGAGCCAAAAACCTAATTCCACCGCCGCAACTTTCCGTATCCACGAGATCCCATCTTGGGGCCTGTTTCGGAGCTCCGCCGGAAGAGGGCCGTCATCACGGAGGGCTTCTACATCATCATAGCCTCTCCGATGAAGTGTGAGTAGTTTGCCTCAGACCTTCGGGTCCATAGTTAGTAGCTAGATGGCTTCTTCTCTCTCTTTGAATCTCAATACAAAGTTCTCCCCCTCTCTTGTGGAGATCTATTCTATGTAATCTTCTTTTTGCGGTGTGTTTGTTGAGACCGATGAATTGTGGGTTTCTGATCAAGTCTATCTATGAATAATATTTGAATCTTCTCTAAATTCTTTTATGTATGATTGGTTATCTTTGCAAGTCTCTTCGAATTATCCGTTTGGTTTGGCCAACTAGATTGGTAGTTCTTGCCATGGGAGAAGTGCTTAGCTTTGGGTTCGATCTTGCGGTGTCCTTACCCAGTGATAGAAGGGGCAGCAAGGCACGTATTGTATCGTTGCCATCGAGGATAACAAGATGGGGTTTATTTCATATTGCATGAATTTATCTCTCTACATCATGTCATCTTGCTTAAGGCGTTACTCTGTTTTTAACTTAATACTCTAGATGCATGCTGGATAGCGGTCGATGAGTGGAGTAATAGTAGTAGATGCAGAATCGTTTCGATCTAATTGTCACGGACGTGATGCCTATATACATGATCATGCCTAGATATTCTCATAATTATGCACAATTCTATCAATTGCTCAACAGTAATTTGTTCACCCACTGTAGAATACTTATGCTCTTGAGAGAAGCCACTAGTGAAACCTATGGCCCCTGGGTCTATTCTCATCATATCAATCTCCATCACTTTTATATTGTTTTGCTATTTACTTTGCCTTTAATTTTTACTTTGCATCTTTATATCAAAAATACCAAAAATATTTTATCTATCAGATCTCACTCTCGTAAGTGACCGTGAAGGGCATGACAACCCCTAATCGTGTTGGTTGCGAGTAGCTATCGTTTTGTGCAGGTACGAGGGACTTGAGTGTGGCCTCCTACTGGATTGATACCTTGGTTCTCAAAAACTGAGGGAAATACTTATGCTACTCTGCTGCATCATCCCTTCCCCTTCGGGGAAAACCAACGCAAGCTCAAGATGTAGCAAGAAGGATTTCTGGCGCTGTTGCCAGGGAGTCTACGCAAAAATTCAATATACCAAGTACCCATCACAATCCCTATCTCTCGCATCACATTATTTGCCATTTGCCTCTCGTTTTCCTCTCCCCCCCA
>NC_041380.1:162090813-162134218 GCF_002162155.2 Triticum dicoccoides | reverse complement strand
CCCCTAGGAGCATGCGCGTAGTACTTTGCTTTGATAGCTTCTAAAATTTTGCAATAAGTATATGAGTTCTTTATGACTAATGTTGAGTCCATGGATTATACGCACTCTCACCCTTCCACCTTTGCTAGCCTCTCTAATACCGCGCAACTTTCGCCGGTATCATACACCTACCATATACCTTCCTCAAAACAGCCACCATACCTACCTATTATGGCATTTCCATAGCCATTCCGAGATATATTGCCATGCAACTTTCCACCATCTAGTTCATCATGACACATTCATCATTGTCATATTGCATATCCCGGTACACCGCCGGATGCATTCACATAGAGTCATATTTTGTTCTAAGTATCGAGTTGTAATTGTTGAGTTATAAGAAAAATAAAAGTGTGATGATCATCATTATTAGAGCATTGTCCCAGTGAGGAAAGAATGATGGAGACTATGATTCCCCCATAAGTCGGGATGAGACTCCGGACGAAAAATAAAAATAAAAAAATAAAAAAAGAGGCCAAAGAAGCACAAATAAAAAAAGAAAGGCCATATATATATACATAATAAATAAAAAAAGAAAAAGAGAGAAGGGACAATGCTACTATCCTTTTACCACACTTGTGCTTCAAAGTAGCACCATGATCTTCATAGTAGAGAGTCTCTCATGTTATCACTTTCATATACTAGTGGGAATTTTACATTATAGAACTTGGCTTGTATATTCCAATGATGGGCTTCCTCAAATTTCCCTAGGTCTTCATGAGCAAGCAAGTTGGATGCACACCCACTAGTTTCTTTTTTTGAGCTTTCATATACTTATAGCTCTAGTGCATCCGTTGCATGGCAATCCCTAGTCACTCACATTGATATCTATTAATGGGCATCTCCATAGCCCGTTGATACGCCTAGTTGATGTGAGACTATCTTCTCCCTTTTTGTCTTCTCCACAACCACCATTCTATTCCACTATAGTGCTATATCCATGGCTCACGCTCATGTATTGCGTGAAGATTGAAAAAGTTTTGAAAAAGTTAGAGTATGAAACAATTGCTTGGCTTGTCATAGGGGTTGTGCATGATTTAAATACTTTGTGTGGGGAAGATGGAGCATAGCCAGACTATATGATTTTGTAGGGATAACTTTCTTTGGCCATGTTATTTTGAGAAGACATAATTGCTTTGTTAGTATGCTTGAAGTATTATTATTTTCTATGTCAATATAAACTTTTGTCTTTAATCTTTCTAATCTGAATATTCATACCACAATTAAGAAGATTTACATTGAAATTATGCCAAGTAGCACTCTGCATCAAAAATTCTCTTTTTATCATTTACCTACTCGAGGACGAGCAGGAATTAAGCTTGGGGATGCCTGATACGTCTCCAACGTATCTATAATTTTTGATTGCTCCATGCTATATTATCTACTGTTTTGGACTATATTGGGCTTTATTTTCCACTTTTATATTATTTTTGGGACTAACCTATTAACCGGAGGCCCAGCCCAGAATTGCTGTTTTTGCCTATTTCAGTGTTTCAGATAAACGGAATATCAGACGGAGTCCAAACGGAATAAAATCTTCGGGAACGTGATTTTCTCACCGAACGTGATCCAGGAGACTTGGACCCTACTGCAAGGAAGCAAACAGGTGCTCACGAGGGTGGGGGCGCTCCCTCCTGCCTCGTGGGTCCCTCGGTGCTCCACCGACGTACTCCTTCCTCCTATATATACACACGTACCCCCAAACGATCAGAAGAGGAGCCAAAAACCCAATTCCACCGCCACAACTTTCCGTATCCACGAGATCCCATCTTGGGGCCTGTTCCGGAGCTCCGCCGGAAGAGGGCCGTCATCACGAAGGGCTTCTACATCATCATAGCCTCTCCGATGAAGTGTGAGTAGTTTACCTCAGACCTTTGGGTCCATAGTTAGTAGCTAGATGGCTTCTTCTCTCTCTTTGAATCTCAACACAAAGTTCTCCCCCTCTCTTGTGGAGATCTATTCGATGTAATCTTCTTTTTGCGGTGTGTTTGTTGAGACCGATGAATTGTGGGTTTATGATGAAGTCTATCTATGAATAATATTTGAATCTTATCTGAATTCTTTTATGTATGATTGGTTATCTTTGCAAGTCTCTTCGAATTATCTGTTTGGTTTGGCCAACTAGATTGGTAGTTCTTGCCATGGGAGAAGTGCTTAGCTTTGGGTTCGATCTTGCGGTGTCCTTACCCAGTGACAGAAGGGGCAGCAAGGCACGTATTGTATCGTTGCCATCGAGGATAACAAGATGGTGTTTATTTCATATTGCATGAATTTATGTCTCTACATCATGTCATCTTGCTTAAGGCATTACTCTGTTTTTAACTTAATACTCTAGATGCATGCTGGATAGCGGTCGATGAGTGGAGTAATAGTAGTAGATGCAGAATCGTTTCGATCTACTTGTCACGGACGTGATGCCTATATACATGATCATGCCTAGATATTCTCATAATTATGCACAATTCTATCAATTGCTCAACAGTAATTTGTTCACCCACCGTAGAATACTTATGCTCTTGAGACAAGCCACCAGTGAAACCTATGGCCCCCGGGTCTATTCTCATCATATCAATCTCCATCACTTTTATATTGTTTTGCTATTTACTTTGCCTTTACTTTTTACTTTGCATCTTTATATCAAAAATACCAAAAAATATTCTATCTATCAGATCTCACTCTCGTAAGTGATCGTGAAGGGCTTGACAATCCCTAATCGCGTTGGTTGCGAGTAGCTATCATTTTGTGCAGGTACGAGGGAGTTGAGCATGGCCTCCTACTGGATTGATACCTTGGTTCTCAAAAACTGAGGGGAATACTTACGCTACTCTGTTGCATCATCCCTTCCTCTTCGGGGAAAACCAATGCAAGCTCAAGACGTAGCATCCATTGCACACGGTTCATCCTAATTTCTAAATAAACTTACCTGTCTTTAGCTTGTGTAGTCGTGGTGATTTTACAGTGCACTTGCATCGCACACGGTTAAGCCAGTACCTCCACCATTTGCCCGCACTTGCGCAGTCATGGTGATTTTACAACAAAAAATAACCTATAAAACATAGTCTACAAATTAGCAAAACAAGGATCCCAAGGTTTATATAATCAGCATGTCAGGTCATTATAGAGATAAGGTAACTACAGAGATAACCGGGTCACCCATCCTTGGACTACTCCATCCCGAGCACGCTTAACTTCTGTGCTCTCTTTGGCTAGACTAGCGGATGGGAAGCGGCACCTTGCTGATAGGAATTGCCTCCTTGCCTTTAAGGCGTTTCACGCTGGTCACCCTATGGGACCTACTCCCTCTTATCACGCACATTTGTGCTTTTAGAAACTGTGTGCGATATTTACATGGTTGGTGTGTCGCCGTCTAGCCTTCAATGAGCACTAACACTGGTAGCGGGAAACCGATGGGAGAAGAGGCGGGAAACTGATGAGAGGAGTGGCGGGAAATGGTAGCATGTTTAGAACACGTAGTAAAGGAAGCATGAGCTAGCACGGCGCATGCACATAGTGCTTACCCATGTACTGCATGTGCTATCGAAAGGGCTGAGGGTTGCCATTCGATCTTGGAGCATCTGTGGGGTTTGGGTTTTGGCCAATCAGAACGTAGGACTCAGATCGCGCGCGTAGCAGGGGGCAGGGGGTGTCTCGGCCACAGTTTGATAGGCACACGGCTTTCGTGAGTGAACCGTGTGCTATTTGAAAACATTTCGTGAGAATAACCTCGGTTTTTAAATCTCAGTAAATCCAAAACTCACCCGAAAATCATGAAACTTGGCACGGTAAAAACACTATCCAATTTGGGCCAAGCTTTATTACAAACCTCTTACAAACCGGAGCTTCTCTCAAAGAAGCCTCGTGGTTTCGATAGGGAAACGTGTTCCCCTTGTTGGCGAAACATAATCACTGCCTCTTTTTGCCTTGTATTTTCTTCTATGGGCAACATTGAACGACAGGATATCCGTTCTGAAATTTAAACTTATTCAGGGTTCGTTTGGCCTTTTTATACACTAATTGAGTTTCCTAGGCATATTTAATGTCCATAAATCAAATCTGAACTTCAAATACATGCTCCAGTTCACTAAAATGGCTAGAAACAATTATAAATGTGTCCTTGGGTGCATGTTTAGGTCTCGTTTAAGGAATGGGAACGAATTACAACCGTATCGGCGTCGTGGCTCGTCCTCAAACATTTAGAATCTCGGTTTTTAAATCCGTGTAAATCCTAAACTCACCAGAAAGTCATGAAAGTTGGCATGGTGTCACGTCATGGTGCATATATGTCGTGGTAAAAACATTGTCCAATTTGGTGCAAGATTTATTACAAACCTCTTACAGACTGGAGCTTCTCTCAAAGAAGCCTTGTGGTTCCGATAGGGAAATTTGTTCCCCTTGTGGCGAAACGTAATCACTGCCTCTTTTCGCCTTGTATTTTCTTCTACGGGCAACATGGAACGACAGGATATCCATGATGACATTTAAACTTATTTAGGGTTCGTTTGGCCTTTTTATACACTAATTGAGTTTCCTAGGCATTTAATGTCCATAATTCAAATCCGAACTACAAATACATGCTCCAGTTCATCAAAATGGCTAGAAAAATTGTACATGTGTCCTTGGGTGCATGTTTAGGTCCCATGCTAGGAATGGGAACGGATTACAACCATACCAGCATCCTGGCTCGTCCTCAAACATTTGGAATCTCAGTTTATAAATCCCCATCAATCCAAAACTCACCGGAAAGTCATCAAAGGTGGCATGGTGTCACGTCATGGCACATATATGTCGTGGTAAAACATTGCCAATTTGGCCAAGCTTTATTTCAAACTGGAGCCTCTCTCAAAGCAGCCTCATGGTTCCGATAGGGAAACGTGTTCCCTTGTGGCAAAACGTAATCGGTCCCTCTTTTCGCCTTGCATTTTCTTCTATGGGCAACATCGAACGACACGACATCCATGCTGAAATTTAAACTTATTCAGGGTTCGTTTGGCCTTTTTATACACTAATTGAGTTTCCTAGGGATTTAATGTCCATAATTCAAATCTAAACTACAAATACATGCTCAAGTTCACAAAAATGGCTAGAAAAACTGTACATGTGTCCTTGGGTGCATGTTTAGGTCCCATGCCAGGAATGAGAACGAATTACAATCGTACCGGCATCCTAGATCATCCTCAAACATTTGGAATCTCAGTTTTTAAATCCCCATATAAATCCAAAACTCACCCGAAAGTCATCAAAGGTGGCATGGTGTCACGTCATGGCACATATATGTCGTGGTAAAAATATTACCAATTTGGGCCATGCTTTATTACAAACCTCTTACAAACCGGAGCCTGTCGCAAGAATCCTCGTGGTTTTGATCAGGAAACGTGCCCCCTTGTGGGCCAAACAATAATCGCTCCCTCTTCTAGCCTTGTATTTTCTTCTACACGCAACACGGAACAATGGGAGATTCACGCTGAACTTTGAAATTATTCAGGGTTCCACTACAAAACAAATACACTTCCATGATGATACGTGGTTGTCACAGTAGGTCATGTTTTCTGTCATGCATGTACATCCATGAAGATTTTATGACAGAATCAAGATAGTCATGCCTATGCTGTCGTAGAAGTGTTCCATGACATTACCAAAATTATCATCACGGAAGTGTCCACTTCCATGATGATAAATGGCGCGTCATGGAAGTGTTTTCGTCAAGGGTGACCGACAAGTGGCATCCACCATAACAGGTTGTCGTTAAGTTATCGGGTCCGGTTTTGGATCCGATAACCCGTTAACAGCCCGGACCAATGAGGATTTTCCACGTGTAAAATTCTCATTGGCCGGAGGAAACACATGTTGGCTCACCATTGGGACAGATATCATCCATTCATTGGACAGGAAGAGCCTATGATACGTCGACACATGGCACAACCCAATAGAGGCCCATTCAGGTGAAAAGGCCGGCCTATTTGACTTGGTCAAAAGGTAATGGGCCAGCCCACGGAAAGCCTGTTAACGGCCTGTTCGTATATAGCCCATTTACGGCCCACTAACTCACGACCCGTTACGGCCTATCGGAATTAAGCCCAGTAGCTTCATCTAGGCCATCCAATATGATTCCAGCCCATTGTAACTTTTGGCCCATGTATGGCCCATGATGTCTTTCGGCCCATATGAGGCCATTTGTAACTCTTGGCCCATTAACGACCCATGGTGAATCTGGCCCGCAATGAACAATGTACTACTTTATACCCATCAACGGCCCATTATTCCATTGGGCCATTTCTAGCCCGTGTTATCTTTTGGACTTCTTAGGGCCCATTTCTTCTCGGGCTCATTTCCATCATTCGGTTACTTACGGCCCGTTACTAGCCTTTTCTGCTTGTGGGCCAAATTCAGCCCGTGGTTACAATCGACCCGTTTGCGGCCCGTTAATCCGTTGGGCCATTTTCATAGCATCATCAAATACAGCCGATTAACGACAGCCCCTTGTGGTCGGCCCATCAATGGATGATTCCAAATCTAGCCCGTTTATGGCCCATAATGCGGTCTGTTATTGGCCCATGTTTGGTCGACCGATCATACGGCCTGTAGAAGGCCCATTGATGCTACAGCCTATAGAAGGCCCATTGTTTCAACGGCCTTTAGAAGGCCCATTGTTTCTACGGCCCATAGGAGGCCCATGGTAACTACAGTAAATATGTAGCCCATGGTTATTGTGGCCTAGTTTTAAAAAATAGGTTATTGCGACCACTAGCAAACCGCGGAAAAAGAAGTGCACTGGCTACAAGCAAACAAATAAACAAGACAACAAGGAAATAAATAAGAAAGCAACTTACGCTAGGCTATCACGGCTATTACACATATTACATCCACTGGGCATCAAAGTTCACCACCAGTGCAAATATAGGGAACAAAGCAGCATATCATATACACTGGTTGTCAAAGTTGGCGACCAGTGCAAATAAACCCCGCAGCAAAACAAGTTCAGAACTGAAACCACTTCAGAAGAGCTCAAGAAACAATATCTTGGGTACCCATAATGCTGGCAAGATGCTTAGCAAGCTTATTAACTTTATCTTCTTTGGCGCATAAATCCTCCTGCTCTTGCTGTTGCACTAGAAAGTATGCATCTGAATTCTGCAGGGACTTCCTCAGTCCTTCAGCTTCCTGTCGCAACACATTTGATCGATGTCTTTAAACTTGAAGTTGAGACTCAATAAGACGAACTGATTCAGGCAACGAGTTCGAAGAGCTTGAGCCAGCAGTAGTGGCCAATAACTCGAACACTACATCAAGACATGACTTTTGGGCTCTCTCACTGTCGTCAAGATAGTTTTATCAGCTTTCTTGGAGACCAACAGGGATGTCTGGCTATCTTGAACCTTATCTGCATTACTTCCTTTACCATCGCATAATGGGATACTATTCTCCAATATTTTGTCCGCATTCTAAAAGAGAAACAAGCAGGCACATCACAGGTTTACCATGTTGTATATGAAACTCATTTTGGTAAATCAGTTTAGTAGTAAAGTGGACAGGATAACAGCATGAAACAAACATATATCTATGTACCATGGTCACCTTATGGTCTATATCATTCTAGTTTTTGTTGCCAAATCAAGATAGAGACACAGTTCAAATAATATTTGTTCAAGACAAAGCTTCGTTCTTCTCCGATGGTCATTTCTACCTTTCTTTCATGTGTGGGGATTAAACATTTCCGGATTGGACCGAGACTTGTCATGCGGCCTTGATTTACTACCGGTAGACCGCCTTTCAAGTTTCGTGCCATTTGGACTTTGTTTGATACTCCAACGGTTAACCGAGGGACCGAAAAGGCCTCGTGTGTGTTGCAGACCAACACCCCTCCAAAGTGTCCCAAAACCCACCAAAACCCACTCCATCATCTCGGTCATTCGATCACGATCGTGTGGCCGAAAACCGCACCTCATTTGGAGCTTCCTAGCTCCCTCTACCTCTATAAATAGACCTCTCCCCGAAAATCTCGGGTCTCTTCTTCCCCTAACCCTAGTCTTTTTCCCCGCAACGCGCCGGACATTGTTCGAACCCCGCCGGACACCGCAACGCTGCCGCTCGCGAGAAGTGGCACGCTGCCACGTGGCCGCCGGTCGCCTCCCACCACCGCGGGCCCGCAGGCCCATCCGCGGCCCTCCTCCACGCGCGACGGGGCCACGCCTCCTGCGCCTCGCCCGCCGCCCGGGCGCGCCTCGCTCCGCCGCCTGGAACCCCGCCGCCACCGCTCCTTCACCGCTCGGCCTCGCCGCCGGCGAGCTCCACCGCGGCGGCTCCTCTCCACCTCCGCCGCCCCGAGCCGCGGCCTCCCCGCGTCGCTCCGACGAGACCCGGCCGGATCCGACCAGATCCGGCCCGGATCCCTCCTCTCCGGCCGGCCCCGTCCATTTCGGCCACTTCTCCCTCCTCTCCGGCCGTCTTCCCCACCTCCAGCGAGAGATCCGTCCATCCTCGGTCCGCGTGCAGCAAACCCTAGATCTGGGGATTCGGAGGTAGTTTTCTGCCAAGTCCCCAGTATTTCTAGGCTTTTTCATCATGCCATAACTCTGCATCTATAGCTCCGATTCGTGTGTGTAGCATATCAAAATGTTCGTCTCGACGAGTACATCATTTCATCTCATTGCATCATTTTCATTTGAGCTCATCTTGATGCCCGAAATGCTGTTGGAAGAGGGCTATGTGATGTATTTGACAGATCTGTTTCAACAAATGGCCTTTTGTCATTTTTGCCATGATTAATGTGTGCATGCTATGATCCTGAGCTCTACATGTGTTTTGTAGAATGCCATGGCATCTTTACAGGGGTGTATGCCATGTATTTTTGTGATATTTGTGGTGACTAGCACAAGCTTGCAAAGTAGCGTAATCGGTAATGCTGATTTCAGGGACTTAGAATTTCACTAAGTCCTTGATCTGATTTTGTCAATATGCCATATGTTCATGTTGTTTCCTAGTGATCCGTGCCTCTTTTGAGGATGATCAGTAAGGATGTTTTGTTAATATTGTGGTGCTCTATCCATCCATGTCTTTATTTCCATTTATGGAGCACCCTAGCTTGAGGCAATCGAGCTCTACTTTTGCTATAAAATGTTCCTGGCAGATTGTTAACATGTTTAGCAATTTTGCCAAGCTTGTTGTTGTTGATCCGTGCATGCTATGTTGTTGTTTCTGCCATGTCTAGCTTCTATGACTCTTCTTGATGGTTGTATGCTTATATTTTCATGCAATGCCTCGTAGTGAGTGCATCGAGCTCGTAAACATGCCTACTTGTTAATCTGTTTTGCATGCTCCAGTTTTTCACTAAGTCTGAATCTGTTTATGTTTTTGCTATGTTCACATGCTTGCAATTGTATATTCTGATCCCTTTTGGCTCATGGTCACTAAGGGACTTTTGTTATATGCTTTGAGTAGATTCATGCCGTGCCTTGCTTTGCCATGATATGTTCCTGTAGCACGTAGTTATCATGCTCTAAACATTGCTTCCTGATGATAAATTCCTGATATGCTGTTAATTTCACTAAGTCTGAAACCTGTTATCATTTGCTCTTTTGCCATGCTTGTTTGAACCTGTTAATGAGTGAATTAGCTGTAGCTCAGTGTTCATCTTTTGTCAAGCATCATGAGTGGATCCCTGCCATGTATTTTTTTTGCTATGTTTGAGTGCTTTAGCATATTTCTCTTGATGCATTTAGATGGCTACTTGCTGTTTATCGCAGACCGGTGCCATATTTGTTTTGCTTGCCATTTCCAAACCGTGCATCCGATTCCGGTGATCTTTATATCGATTTCGACCAAAATCAACTCACCTTTCCAGTGGAACTCTTGGATTTCCATGTTGAGGCCAGGTTCAATCATTCCTCTCCGAATCAGGCATATGCATCACATACCGCATCCCGCGTATCATGTCATGTTCATGTGTTGATTGTTTACTATGTTGTGTGCTTCTTTCCGATGTTGCTTCTTCGGGTTGGTTCCGATAACATCGCGTTTGTGAGGATCTATTTGACTTCGTTCGTTTGTCTTCTTCATGGACTCGTTCTTCTTCCTTGCGAGATCTCAGGCAAGATGACCATACCCTCGAAATCACTTCTATCTTTGCTTGCTAGATTGCTCGCTCTTTTGCTATGCCTATGCTACGATACCTACCACTTTCTTATCATGCCTCCCATATTGTTAAGCCAAGCCTCTAATCCACCTTGTCCTAGCAAACCGTTGTTTGGCTATGTTACCGCTTTGCTCAGCCCCTCTTATAGCATTGTTAGTTGCAGGTGAAGATTGGAGTTTGTTCCTTGTTGGAACATGGATATTTTGTTGGGATATCACAATATCTATTATTTAATTAATGCATCTATATACTTGGTAAAGGGTGGAAGGCTCGGCCTTATGCCTGGTGTTTTGTTCCACTCTTGCCGCCCTAGTTTCCGTCATATCGGTGTTATGTTCCTGGATTTTGCGTTCCTTACGCGGTTGGGTTATAATGGGAACCCCTTGACAGTTCGCCTTGAATAAAACTCCTCCAGCAATGCCCAACATTGGTTTTACCATTCGCTACCTAGCCTTTTCTTTCCCTTGGGTTCTGCAGACTCAAGGGTCATCTTTATTTAAACCCCCCCGGGCCAGTGCTCCTCTGAGTGTTGGTCCGAAATGGGCAGCCTGCGGGGCCACCTCGGGGAAACTCGAGGGCTGGTTTTACTCGTAGCTTGACCTATCTGAGTGTGCCCTGAGAACGAGATATGTGCAGCTCCTATCGGGATTTGTCGGCACATTCGGGTGGTGCTGCTGGACTTGTTTTACCATTGTCGAGATGCCTTGTAACCTGGATGCCGAGTCTGATTGGATTGTCTAGGGAGAAGGAATATCCTTCGTTGATCGTGAGAGCTTGTGATGGGCTAAGTTGGGACACCCCTGCAGGGATTTGAACTTTCGAAAGTCGTGCCCGCGGTTATGGGCAGATGGGAATTTGTTAATGTTCGGTTGTAGAAAACCTAAAGTTAATCTTAACTAAAATACATCAACCGCATGTGTAACCGTGATGGTCTCTTCGCGGCGAAGTCTGGGAAGTGAACACGGTGTTGGAGTAATGTTTGACGTAGGTTGTTCTAGGATCACTTCTTGATCATAGTTTCTCGACCGTGCCTTGCCTTCTCCTCTCGCTCTCTCTTTTGCGTATGTTAGCCACCATATATGCTAGTCGCTTGCTGCAGCTCCACCTCATACCTTTTACCCTTCATATAAGCTTAAATAGTCTTGATCGCAAGGGTGTGAGATTGCTGAGTCCCCATGACTCACAGATACTTCCAAAACCAGCTTGCAGGTGCCGTTGAACCGTGCGGATGACGCAACCAAGCTCAAGGAGGATCTCGATGAAGATCTTGCCCCTTTGTGTTGTTTCGTTCTAGTTGATCAGTAGTGGAGCCCAGTTGGGGTTGATCGGGGACCTTGTCGCATTTGGGATTGTTCTTTATTTTGGTTCCGTAGTCAGACCCTGAGTGTATTGGATGAATGTAATGCTTTATTCATGTATTGTGTGAAGTGGCAATTGTAAGCCAGCTATGTATCTTTTCCCTTATGTATTACATGGGTTGTGTGAAGATTACCTCACTTGCGACATTGCTTTCAGTGCGGTTATGCCTCTAACTCGTGCTTCGACACGTGGGAGATATAGCCGCATCGAGGGCGTTACACAAGTTCTCTCAACAATAATAACATAATTGGATCATATAACTATCCCTCAACCTGCAACAAAGAGTCACTCCAAAGTCACTAATAGCGGAGAACAAACGAAGAGATTATGGTAGGGTACGAAACCACCTCAAAGTTACTCTTTCTGATCGATCTATTGAAGAGTCCATAGTAAAATAACACGAAGCTATTCTTTCCATTCAATCTATCCTAGAGTTCATACTAGAATAACACCTTAAGACACAAATAAACCAAAACCCTAATGTCACCTAGATACTCCAATGTCACCTCAAGTATCCGTGGGTATGATTATACGATATGCATCACATAATCTCAGATTCATCTATTCAACCAACACAAAGAACTTCAAAGAGTGCCCCAAAGTTTCTACCGGAGAGTCAAGATGAAAACGTGTGCCAACCCCTATGCATAAGTTCACGAGGTCACGGAACTTGCAAGTTGATCACCAAAACATACATCAAGTGGATCACGTGATATCCCATTGTCACCACAGATAAGCACATGCAAGACATACATCAAGTGTTCTCAAATCCTTAAAGACTCAATCCGATAAGATAACTTCAAAGGGAAAACTCAATCCATTACAAGAGAGTAGAGGGGGGGAAATATCATAAGATCCAAATATAATGACAAAGCTCGCGATACATCAAGATCGTGCCGACTCAAGAACATGAGAGAGAGAGAGATCAAACACATAGCTACTGGTACATACCCTCATCCCCGAGGGTGAACTACTCCCTCCTTGTCATGGAGAGTGCTGGGATGATGAAGATGGCCACCGGAGAGGGATTCCCCCCTCCGGCAGGGTGCTAGAATGGGTCTAGATTGGTTTTCGGTGGCTACAGAGGCTTGCGGTGGTGGAACTCCCGATCTATTCTTCTCCCCGATGTTTTTAGGGTATATGGACATATATAGGTGAAAGAAGTCGGTTAGGGGAGCCACGAGGGGCCCACGAGGGTGGGGGCGCGCCCAGGGGGGCAGGCGCACCTCCCTGCCTCGTGGCCACCTCGAAGCTTCCCTAACGTCTACTCCAAGTCTCCTGGATTGCTTCCGTTCCAAAAATAACTCTCCCGAAGGTTTCATTCCATTTGGACTCCGTTTGATATTCCTTTTCTTCGAAACACTGAAATAGGCAAGAAAACAACAATTTGGGTTGGGCCTCCGGTTAATAGGTTAGTCCCAAAAGTAATATAAAAGTGTATAATAAAGCCCATAAACATCCAAAACATATAATATAATAGCCTAGAGCAATCAAAAATTATAGATACGTTGGAGACGTATCATGAGTAAATACAGTGATGCAAGAGCAAAGGAGTATGAACCATAGCTATAGAACCTGACCTGAGAACAATTCTTCTTCTGCTTTAAGCGTTGAGTTGGGATTCAGAGTGGTGGTCCTCATGCTTTGGGCACTGCCGTTCCCTAACTAACTGCTCGTGTTTGGGTGCTCTATGGTGGAGACGGTGTTGTGTCAACTGGAACTGGGTTACTATCTGCTGGGGTTGGGGTTAGAAGGGATGTAGCTGGTTCTCTATCCATCTAGGTAGGGGTACAATCTGTGAGAGTCTGGGTTATGTGTGGTGGGGCTGGTTCTTGGGCAAGTGCAATCGTGGTTCTATCTGCATCAACTGGTAGCACTATCTATTCTGAAGTAATTGAATGTACAGACATTGTATGATAGACAGGTTCAATGGATAGTGGGGAATAAAAGAGGGCATGGAATAATTCACAGTTATGTTGTCTAACCAAACAGGATAGCATGACACAATTTCACATATATGATGGCTAACTAAACAGGATAGCATGACACAATTTCACATATATGATGGCTAACTAAAAAATATGGAAAGACATAGTTCAAAATATGATGATTATATAAACAGAATGACACGATATAACTATATAATGTGTTTATTAAATAGGTTGGCATGCCATAATTCACATACATGCCGCCTATGGAAACATGATAGCATGATATAATTCACAGATAGAATGACATAATTCAAAATATGATGATTGTAAACACTAAACAAGATGAGATGATATAACTATATGATGTCTTTATTAAATGGGTTGCCATGCCATAATTCAGATAGATGTTGTGTATGTAAACATGATGGCATGATATAATTCAAATATATGATTTATATAGTAAGCAAGTAAGCATATGGCAATCCATATATGATGTAAAAACTAAGCAATGCAAGACAACATGCATGACATGAGTAATATAACACTTCCAAGTTTGAGCATAGACATCAAGGGGGAAATAGGACTGGTCATCAGTCTCTGGATCCTCCTCTAAGGAGCTCTCTGTAACCAGCAAGATGTCTGCTTCAGCAAGTAGCATTGTCTGCTCTGAATACCTTGTTTTCACTCTAGATACTTCCATCACCGCTTCAAATGGCTGATGCACAGGAAGAGTAGTTGAATATACAAATATTGTCAACAAATGGAACACGTAATACAAAAAAATGATAGCATGATATAATTCACATACATGATGATTGGCTAAATAGCATGGCATTGCATAATTCACATATATAATGCCTTGCAACAAGATAGCATTGCATAATTCACATATATAATGTCTTGCAATAGGATAGCAATGCATAATTCACATATATGGTAATTAGACACTAAACAAGTGGCATTCACACAAAGCATGTCTAAACTAATCAAATGACATACCAATGCAAGACACCATACTCATGATATGAGCAACATAACCTGCCAAGTGAGAGCATACACCTCGGGGGGAAATAGGACTAGTCATCTGTCTCTAAATCCTCCTCTAAGGAGCTATCCATAACCAACGAGATATGCGCTTCGTCAGATAGCCTAGTCTGCTCTGAAGACCTTGTTTTCACTCCAGAATTTTCCATCGCCGTGTCAAATGGCTGATGCACATGAAGAGTAGTTGAATGTACTAACATAGTTGACAAATGTAATATGTAACGGAAAAAGGATGGCCTGATATAATTCACATATAACATGACTGGCTAAGCAGGATGGCATTGCAAAATTCACATATATGATGCCTGGCTAAACAGGATGGCATTGCGTAATTCGCATATACGATGAAGAAACTAAACACATGGCATTCACACAAAGCATGTCTAAATTAAGATGACATATTTGATGTATAAAGTAAGAAATGCAAGGCACCATATGCATGATATAATCAACATCAGCATGCCAAGTTAGAGAGAAGACCTCTGGGGGTAAATAGGAGTGGAATTCTCCTTCTGAATCCCCCTCAGAACAGGTATCTTCTGCTCGATTACAATCAGAAGTGGGTGGAGGGTGGCTTCCTTTGTGCCTACCATGGAGCGACGTCTGCATGAAATTTTATTGCCACACAAGACTCGTCTATTTTGCTCTACATGTTCAGTTCCATTGTGTACAATAACTGACATGCATAGGAATAAAACATAGTGAGATTATGTAAGGAGTGCATGCAGAAATCTAGAGTGATGGTAGCAACATGTGGATAGACCCAAAACCAATGATAGCAGGCAGATAATGGCTTCAGGTAAAAAATACAGATAATGGCTTCTTTATTGTTAAAATACAGATAATGGCTTCTTTACTGTTTGTTTCCCACCCAACATGAAACTCATAGTAGACACTAGAGATTAACCAGATGGTAGATAGATACTATTGATTGCGTCCCCGATATGTACCCCACAACCATTTAAAAACTCAAGTTTGACCATTACTTTGGAGCTGACTCAGAGTCTAATATGTGAACAAGACGATAAAGTAGCATGTAATATTAAGCGATGCATAACATAAGCAGACACGAAATGGTGCGACCTCTCTTGCGGACCCGTGTAGTCCTCGAGGTCATCTGCTTGGTTGATGATGGTAATGCAGTTGTCATGGTTGCCGGCATCGGGGAAGAAGATCTAAGGTGGCGAAAGATAGTCTGGAGGCCGGATCCCTGCTGTGCTAGACCCTTCCGTCATTGGAGCAGATGAGCTGGGGTGGACAACGGCGCATCAGGAGCGGGAGAAACCACACAAGGTTTTCTTTGACAACTATTTGTAAGAGAAGTAATTCTGTAAGGGCTCGTTTGAATTGGAGGATTCTAACAACGTAGGGATAGGAAATACACAGTGGAATGCATGTGCAAAATAGAGAATTTAAAAACACAGGATTTCTGCCAATCTGGGTGTTTGGTTCAGAAGAATTGGAAGATCACAGGATGCAAATAAGCATGGTGAGATTGAGGCAAACCACAAGAAAATGTATGATTATAATGCTATTATGCTACTATCTCTTAGTCTTGTGCTTCATGAATAGGAATTTGAAAAGGAGGACAAGTGGATATTAAAATTCCTACCGTCTTTCTTTCAAGGAGACACTAAAGGAACAAATCCTATAGTTTTCCTTTGCACCATTCCTTTGAACCAAATGCATGAGTAGTATTAGCATAGGAAACTTTTGAATTCCTATGTTTTTCCTTCAGTTTTCCTTTCAAGCACTGGTGATTCTAGTAGGCAGGCATGAGCAGGGAAAAGCCTACACTCAAAAAATGTTTCTGTGCTACTTCTACTACTTTGGACCTAGGCCACTGCCCTACTAGCTCAACTCCCAGGCTCATCTACAAATGCACAACTCAAACACGCAGAGATAAATAATGATGGCGTTCAAGAGAGTCCATCACGGATAGCTAAGTTGCCTGGTACCTCACTGCTTGTCATATACTAGGAGAAACTAATCGTATTTCACGTTACTACATGTGCTCAGTGGACAATATATATAACATGTAGAGTAAAAAAGCGATGCAACAAGTGTACAACCTCTTTGGCGAAGCCATGTCGATCTCAGCGTGATTGGGTTGGTTGGTGAGGATGCTCCGGCTGATTTGGCTGTTGGAGGAGGGGAAGAAGATCTTAGGCGTCTGGAGATGGAGCCCGGGGTAATGCTCCGCTGTGATGGAGGGTTTCATTATTGGAGCAGCTCCGGTGAGTTGTACGACGGCGAGGCTAAAGCAGGACAAGAGAGACAATGTTAACCTGAGTGGAATTCTAATAGCATCTCCAATAGATGACGTAATAAAATACATAACCATAAAGTGGTAGATATAAAATACATCAGCTACTCATCTCTAAACTTAACTGTCGAAACTGAATTTTGCTGTCGAAACTGAATGCACTATGATGCGGAGCATCCTACGGACATCACCATGTCAAGAGTCTGTTTGGCAAGTGACACGTGCAACATCTAGTTCGCATACATAAAGGTGAATCATCTCCTTTACACATGCTCACTTGACCCCTTCGAGTATGGTTTACTACCTGGCACTCCACTCCTGTGCATACATAGGTATTGACAGAACGCTACGGGTGACGAGGAGGAGTGCAAGCGCCAAGGAACAACTACACCATCCACGAGGGAAGTGTGGAAGCAAAGACGAAAGAAGACGGAGCTGCAGCAAAGCTACAGCCACCGGACATCTGACGGACACCGGACGTCCGGCCACCCGCAGACCAGACGGCCAGAAGAACTACAACTGGCACGTGCTACAGCGGCCGGACGACCGACGCCCACCGGACGTCCGACAAGTCCCAGTGCCTGGATGTCTAACAACCTCAGGAAATCTAGTGCCGCTACACCCGAGAGGAACCGGCGGACTTCCGACGCACGTCGGACGTCCGGACCGTCCCAAGCCACTGGATGTCGGACCCCCACCGGTCGTCCGGTACCTGCCTGTGCGCAACCGCGGGCCTTCGGCCTTGTATCCCTCTCCCACTTACTCCTTCGTGGCTTAGACTATAAATAGACCACCTCCACCTCCTTTGTAGGGTTAACAAAGTGATAGCTCATTTGTATGTGAGCTTTGCTCCTACCTACCTCTACTCTTGAGAGATAGGGACCACCACTCCCATGGAGTTCAAGACCTCCATGTGAGAAGATCCTGTGGGATATATTGTCAAGACCCTGCAAGGGGAGATCCGCCTAGGATATCATCAAGACCTCCTCATGGAGATGAACCTTACCTTGTATCTTTCCCTTTGTTGTCCATGTACCTTGTGGATCTTGTGTGTTTGATTTTCTAGTGGATGTGTGATTGGACTTGTTCTTGAGTGTTTCCCCTTGTGATTTCTCTGCATTCTTCCCCATGTTCATCGTGTTCTTCGAGGGAATCCACTCCAAGAACACTAGTAGCAAAAAAGCAGTAGCAGCAGCAATGCGTGCAAGAGCCGAGGCAGCAGGTCGTGTCGCAGCATCTCGGGTAGTAGCTACAGGGGCTCGAGGGAGAGTAGGATCTGCTGGTCGTGCAGCGGCAGGGCGCGCAAGAGTAGAGCACCAGCGCAAGCAAGAGCAAGAGCGAGAGCAGCAGCGCAAGTAAGAGTAAGAGCGAGAGAAGCAGCGCGAGCAAGAGCAAGAGCGAGAGAAGTAGCGCGAGCAAGATCAAGAGCAAGAGCAAGAGTAGACTAGACTGGGGACCGAGAGTAAGAGCAGAGCAGCAGCGCGAGTGAGAGCTAAAGCAGCAACAGCTCCTACTGATGTGGACGTCACCGCCGAGGGAGCGACGCCATGGAGGAAGTAGCCGGCGATGCTGCCGTGGATGGAGCCGTGCCATGTCGGCTCGGGACTGAGCGCCGGCAGCACCGTGAGATCGAATCAAGAAGAAAATGCGGCGATTAGTGTACAACCTCTTTGGTGGCGCCGATTAGGCCTCATCTTCATCCAAGGAAATGGTGATGATGCTGCTCTTCTGGTGGTGCAGGTGAAGACGACAGTGTGGGAATGGAGGTGGCGTGAAAGACAAGGGGAACACCAGGGCAGCTCCTTGGAGGTGGAGGACGGGGTGGCTGAACCGGCGAGACAACGAGATCGACGATGGATCCTCATCCGGTACGGTGGATGAGGGGCGTCGAGGTGTTGCTGTGGACGACGTCGTCAGGGAAGAGGCTCCGGCTAGGTGGCGGACGGAGGAGGGTGTGGGGCTTCACGGGATTTCACGGCCTTGATGTATGAATGGGTGGGCGGATGGGATGGGAGTGGGGAACCATGGCTTAGGGACGCGCTTGTCTGAAATGTGGGGTAAGTTACGAAAGTACCCCCACCGATTTGAGCTAGGCGGTTCCTTCGGTTCAGGGGTATCATGGGCATTTCGTGTGTCAAGATTTCACAGGAGGTGGGATTTTCGCGCGCGTTGTAATCTTGGGATAGCAAGGCGCGGGTTGAGATGGAGGGAGTTTTTAGAGCACAACGAGACAAAGATATATCTTAAATATTTCAGGGTAACAAGGCGCGGGTTTAAATTTCTAGACAAGCCTAATGTGTACTATGCCAAATCAATTCGCACTTTCGTCGACAAAAAAACAAAAAGAAATCAATTCGCATCACACAAGAGAGTCTAGTGCCGTGTAGTGTACCAAATCAATTCGCACTACAAATGTCATTCCAAACTTTGTATTCATGTTATGTTCAATTAAAATATTTCGCTACGTGTATAATGCATGTAACCTGCTACTCAAATGAACGTTTTAGTGCATTCCAAACGTATATACTACCGCTTCAATATGAACTCAATTTGAATTTGTTTCTCTATTTGAATAAGATCTACAATCATGATTGTTGTGAAGTCAGACCATTTGAATTCGTTTCTCTATTTTAATAAGATCTAGAATCATCATTATTGTCAAGTTAAACCATCGTTTGTGTATTATCTTCACAACACACCACATGATTACTGTCGAGTTAGATATGAACTATGTGTATTATATGAACTCGAACTCGATTTTTTGAATCCACTTTATGTTGATTTCAAATCACAATACATTTCAAGCTCTAGCTAGATCTTCATAATCTAAACCATGTCTCATATGTATAATGTGTTTATCACATAATGTATGGTTCCCCGCCCCCTACACCTACAAGTGTTTAGATTTGAGTTGAGAATGCCACACATTACCACAAATTCAAATAAAATGTGAGATTGTTCGATATATAATATTGTTTAGATTGTTCGATATTTAGTTGTAAGCTGCAAACGCCACACATTAACACAAATTCAAATAAAATGTGAGATTGTTCCATGTATAGTATGGTTTAGATTGTTCGATATTTAGCTGTGAGTTGCAAACACCATGCATTATCACATCATGGTATAACATGTGCAAAACCACAACATGCGTATCACCGCTATATTCGTGCAAGCATATGTTTATAACACTATGATCTCCTATTCAAATATATGAATCACTTTCATATCAAATTATGATCTTTGTTAGTCTCCTACACCTACACAGTCCTCTAACCTTTGTAGCTAGCACTAACTTTCTCTCTTTCATGCACAAGCCCTCCTCGCCCTCCCTCTCCCTCAACATTCTATCCATCATGCACACTCATTTTTTTCTTTAGGTCGTTCTCCCACAGTCTCCACAGCTCCTTTCCGACACACACCGATCGATAAAACCTCTCAAGCGATGTCTGCCTACAACATACACACACACCTTCCATCTCCTCCTTTCTATGTCCATGCCTCGTGTCTCTCACACGGTCCCACACACGTGTAAACTCTCACCCCTCACACACTCCTCCCCCTATCTAGCTAGTAGCTAGGTGATACGTCTCCAATGTATCTATAATTTTTTTTGTTCCATGCTATTATATTATCTAGTTTGGATGTTTAATGGGCTTTAATATGCTCTTTTATATTATTTTTGGGACTAACCTATTAGCCGGAGGCCCAGTGCCAGTTTCTGTTTTTTTTCCTATTTTTGAGTTTCGCAGAAAAGGAATGCCAAACAGAGTCCAAACGGAATGAAACCTTCGCAATGATCTTTCTCGGACCAAAACCAATCCAGAAGAGTTGGAGTCGAAGTCTAGAACTCCACGAGGTAGGAGGGCGCGCCCAGGGGGGTAGGCATGCCCCCCACCCTCGTGGGCCCCTCATAGCTCCACCGAGGTATTTCTTTCACCTATATATATATAATCTTATACTCTAGAAACATCGCAGAGAGCCACGAAACCACTTTTCCTCCGCCACAACCTTCTGTACCCGTGAGATCCCATCTTGGGGCCTTTTCGGGTGATCTGCCGGAGGGGGAATCGATCACGGAGGGCTTCTACATCAACACCATTGCCTCTCCGATGAAGCGTGAGTACTTTACCACAGACCTTCGGGTCCATAGTTATTAGCTAGATGGCTTCTTTTCTCTCTTTGATTCTCAATACAAAGTTCTCCTCGATGTTCTTGGAGATCTATTCGATGTAATACTCTTGTGCGGTGTGTTTGCCGAGATCCGAAGAATTGTGGGTTTATGAACAAGATTATCTATGAATATTATTTGGTTCTTCTCTGAATTCTTATATGCATGATTTGATATCTTTGCAAGTCTCTTCAAATTATCGGTTTAGTTTGGCCTACTAGATTGATCTTTCTTGAAATGGGAGAAGTGCTTATCTTTGGGTTCAATCTTGCGGTGTCCTTTCCCAGTGACAGTAGGGGTAGAAAGGCATGTATTGTATTGTTGCCGTTGAGGATAAAAAGATGGGGTTTATATCATATTGCTTGAGTTTATCCCTCTACATCATGTCATCTTGCTTAATGCGTTACTCTGTTCTTATGAACTTAATACTCTAGATGCATGCTGGATAGCGGTCGATGTGTGGAGTAATAGTAGTAGATGCAGAATCGTTTCGATCTACTTGACACGGACGTGATGCCTATATTCATGATCATTGCCTTAGATATCTTCACAACTATGCGCTTTTCTATCAATTGCTCAGTAGTAATTTGTTCACCCACCATAATACATGCTATCTTGAGAGAAGCCACTAGTGAAACCTATGGCCCCCGGGTCTCTTTCTTATTATATTGCATCTCTTTTATTTACATCGCATCTCGTTTACTATTTTGCAATCTTTACTTTCCAATCTATACAACAAAAATAGCAAAAATATTTACTTTACTATCTTTATTAGATCTCACTTTTGCAAGCGATCGTGAAGTGATTGACAACCCCTTTATCACGTTGGTTGCAAGGTTCTTGATTGTTTGTGCAGGTACTAGGTGACTTGTGCGTTGCCTCCTACTGGATTGATACCTTGGTTCTCAAAACTGAGGGAAATACTTATGCTACTTTGCTGCATCACCCTTTCATCTTTAAGGTAAAACCAACGCATGCTCAAGAGGTAGCAAGAAGGATTCCTAGCGCAGTTGCCGGGGAGATCTACGCCAAGTCAAGACATACCAAGTACCCATCATAAACTCTACCCCCTCGCATTACATTATTTGTCATTCGCCTCTCGTTTTCCTCTCCCCCACTTCTAAAACAATTTTCAAAAACCTTTGAATTTTCTTTGTCCCTCTTCCGTTCGTCTCTTTTCGCTTGCTTCTTGTGTGCTTGTGTGTTGGATTGACTGTTTGTCACGATGGCTCAATATAATACTAAATTGTGTGACTTTTCCAATACCAACTACAATGATTTTATTAGCACTCTGATTGCTCCTACTACCGATGCTGAATCTTGTGAAATTAGTGCCGCTCTGTTGAATCTTGTTATGAAAAATCAATTTTCTGGCCTTCCTAGTGAAGATGCCGCTACCCATCTAAACAACTTTGTTGATTTGTGCGATATGCAAAAGAAGAAAGATGTGGATAATTATATTGTTAAATTGAAGCTATTTCCATTTTCACTAAGAGATTGTGCTAAAACTTGGTTCTTTTCTTTGCCTAAAAATAGTATTGATTCATGGAATAAGTGCAAAGATGCTTTTATCTCTAAGTATTTTTCTCCCGCTAAGATCATCTCTCTTAGGAACGATATTATGAATTTTAAGCAACTTGATCATGAGCATGTTGCACAAGCTAGGGAGAGGATGAAATTAATGATACATAATTTCCCTACACATGGTTTGAATTTCTGGATGATTATATAAATTTTTTATGCCGGATTGAATTTTGCTTCTAGAAATCTTTTATAGGCACTTTTATGGAAATAACTTTAGGATAAGCTACTAAACTCCTAGACAATATTATGGTTAATTATTCTCAATGGCACACCGAAAGATCCACTAGTAAAAAAATTCATGCAATTGAAGAGATTAATGTTTTGAGTGGAAAGATGGGTGAACTTATGAAATTGTTTGCTAATAGAAGTGTTTCTTCCGATCCTAATGATATGCCTTTGTCCACTTTGATTGAGAATAATAATGAATCTATGAATGTGAATTTTGTTGGTAGGAACAATTTTGGTAACAACGCGTATAGAGGAAACTTTAGTAATTCCTCTAATAATTATAGTAATTCCTACAACAACTCTTATGGAAATTTCAATAAGATGCCCTCTGATTTTCAGACTAGTGTTAAAGAATTTATGAGTTTGCAAAAGAATTTCAATGCTTTGGTTGAAGAAAAATTGCTTAAGATTGATGAATAGGCTAGGAACGTGGATAGAATTTCTCTTGATGTTGATTCTTTGAAACTTAGATCTATTCCACCTAAGCATGACACCAATGAGTCTCTCAAAGCCATGATAATTTCCATTGATGAGTGCAAAGAAAGAACCGCTTGGATGCGTGCTAAAAAAGATTGCTTTGTGAAAGTGTGTTCTTCTAGTTTTCATGATAATAATGATGATGATCTAAAAGTGATTGATGTGACTCCTATTAAATCTTTGTTTTCCAATATGAATCTTGATAAATATGGGACTGGAGATGAGTCAACTTTAGTTAAAAGGCGTCCCAATGATTCAGAGTTTTTAGATCTTGATGCAAAAATTAATAAAAGTGGGATTGAAGAGGTCAAAACTTTACATAGCAATGAACTCACTATTTTGGATTTCAAGGAATTTAATTATGATAATTGCTCTTTGATAGATTATATTTCCTTGTTTCAATCCGTGTTAAATTCTCCTCATGCTTATAATCAAAATAAAGCTTTTACTAAACATATCATTGATGCTTTAATGCAATCCTATGAAGAAAAGCTTGAACTAGAAGTCTATATCCCTAGAAATCTTTATGATGAGTGGAACCTACTATTAAAATTAATATTAAAGGTTATGAATGCTATGCTTTATGTGATTTGGGTGCTAGTGTTTCCACGATTCCAAAAACTTTATGTGATGTGCTAGGTTTCCGAGAATTTGATGACTATTCTTTAAATTTACATCTTGTGGATTCCACCATTAAGAAACCTATGGGAAGGATTAATGATGTTCTTATTTTTGAAAATAGGAATTATGTGCCCGTAGATTTCATTGTTCTTGATATAGATTGCAATCCTACATGTCCTATTATTCTTGGTAGACCTTTCCTTAGAACGATTGGTGCAATTATTGACATGAAAGAAGGAAATATTAGATTCCAATTTCCGTTAAGGAAAGGCATGGAACACTTTCCTAGGAAGAAAATTAAATTTCCTTATGAATGTATTACGAGAGCCACTTATGGATTGCATACCAAAGATGGCAATACCTAGATCTATTCTTGTTTTTATGTCTAGCTAGGGGCGTTAAACGATAGCGCTTGTTGGGAGGCAACCCAATTTTATTTT
This sequence comes from Triticum dicoccoides, assembly GCF_002162155.2. NCBI lineage: Eukaryota > Viridiplantae > Streptophyta > Magnoliopsida > Poales > Poaceae > Triticum > Triticum dicoccoides. Next base: position 162,109,929 of record NC_041380.1, on the reverse strand, counting down.
TGTTCTTTACTTTTGGTTCCTGTTTAGTAATAAATAATTCATCTAGCTTCTGTTATGATTGTGTTTTTATGTTTTAATTAGTGTTTGTGCCAAGTAAAGCCTTTAGGATCTTCTTGGGTGATTGTTGTTTGATCTTGCTGATAAAAACAGAAAGTATGTGCTCACGAAAATAATTATCGTCTTTTACCAGAGAGCGATAAAATACCAATTCCAACTAAAGTAGATCAATATACTTTTTATCCTGATAGTCCTCATTTTTCAGAATTTTTGGAGTTACAGAAGTATTCGGAAGTTACAGATTGCTACAGACTATTCTGTTTTTGACAGATTCTGTTTTTTGTGTGTTGTTTGCTTATTTTGATGAATCTATGAGTAGTATCGGGGGGTATGAACCATAGAGAAGTTGGAATACAGTAGGTTTAACACCAATATAAATAAATAATGAGTTCATTATAGTACCTTAAAGTGGTGGTTTATTTTCTTATACGAACGGAGCTCATGAGATTTTCTGTTGAAGTTTTGTGTTGTGAAGTTTTCAATTTTTTGGGTAAAGATTTGACGGGCTTTGGAATAAGGAGTGGCAAGAGCCTAATCTTGGGGATGCCCAAGGCACCCCAAGGTCAAATTCAAGGACAACCAAAAGCCTAAGCTTGGGGATGCCCCGGAAGGCATCCCCTCTTTCGTCTTCGTCTATCAGTAACTTTACTTGAGGCTATATTTTTATTCACCACATGATATGTGTTTTGCTTGGAGCATCTTGTATGATGTGAGTCTTTGATTTTTAGTTTACCACAATCATTCTTGCTGTACATACCTTTTGGGAGAAACATGCATGAATCAGAATTTATTAGAATACTCTATGTGCTTCACTTATATCTTTTGAGCTAGATAATTATTGCTCTAGTGCTTCACTTATATCTTTTTAGAGCACGGTGGTAGTTTTATTTTATAGAAATTATTGATCTCTCATGCTTCACTTATATTATTTTGAGAGTCTTTTAGAACATCATGGTAATTTGCTTTGGTTATAAAATTAGTTCTAATATGATGGGCATCCAAGATGGGTATAATAAGAGCTTTCATATAAAGTGCATTGAATACTATGAGAAGTTTGATTCCTTATGATTGTTTTGAGATATGAAGATGGTGATATTAGAGTCATGCGAGTTGAGTAGTTGTGAATTTGTGAGATACTTGTGTTAAAGTTTGTGATTCCCATAGCATGCACATATGGTGAACCGTTATGTGATGAAGTCAGAGCATGATTTATTTTTTTATTGTCTTCCTTATGGGTGGCGGTCGGGGACGAGCGATGGTCTTTTCCTACCAATCTATCCCCCTAGGAGCATGTGCGTAGTACTTCGTTTCGATAACTAATAGATTTTTGCAATAAGTATCTGAGTTCTATATGACTAATGTTGAGTCCATGGATTATACGCACTCTCACCCTTCCACCGATGCTAGCCTCTCTAGTACCACACAACTTTCGCCGGTACCATAAACCCACCATTTACCTTCCTCGAAACAGCCACCATACCTACCTATTATGGCATTTCCATAGCCATTCCGAGATATATTGCCATGCAACTTTCTACCATTCCATTTATTATGACACGCTTCATCATTGTCATATTGCGTTGCATGATCATGTAGTTGACATCGTATTTGTGGAAAAGCCACCTTCATAATTATTTCATACATGTCACTCTTGATTCGTAGCACATCCCGGTACACCGCCGGAGGCATCCACATAGAGTCATATTTTGTTCTAAGTATCGAGTTGTAATGCTTGAGTTGTAAGTAAATAAAAGTGTGATGGTCATCATTATTAGAGCATCGTCCCATGTGAGGAAAGGATGATGGAGACTATGATTCCCCCACAAGTTGGGATGAGACCCCGGACGAAAAATAAAAAAAAGGAGAGAAAAAAAGGGAGGCCATAAAAAAAGAGAAAGTCCCAAATAAAAAAATGAGATAAAAAGAGAGAAGGGGCAATGCTACTATCCTTTTTCCACACTTGTGCTTCAAAGTAGCACCATGATCTTCATGATAGAGAGTCTCCTATGTTGTCACTTTCATATACTAGTGGGAGTCTTTCATTATAGAACTTGGCTTGTATATTCCAGTGATGGGCTTCCTCAAAATGCCCTAGGTCTTCGTGAGCAAGCAAGTTGGATGCACACCCACTTAGTTTCTTTTTGAGCTTTCATACACTTATAGCTCTAGTGCATCCGTTGCATGGCAATCCATACTCACTCACATTGATATCTATTGATGGGAATATCCATAGCCCGTCGATACGCCTAGTTGATGTGAGACTATCTTCTCCTTTTTGTCTTCTCCACAACCACCATTCTATTCCACCTATAGTGCTATGTCCATGGCTCACGCTCATGTATTGCGTCAATATTGAAAACTTTTGAGAACATCAAAAGTATGAAACAATTGCTTGGCTTGTCATCGGGGTTGTGCATGATTTAAATATTTTGTGTGATGAAGATAGAGCATAGCCATACTATATGATTTTGTAGGGATAGATTTATTTTTCCATGTTATTTTGAGAAGACATAATTGATTTATTAGTATGCTTGAAGTATTTTTATTTTTATGTCAATATTAAACTTTTGTTTTTAATCTTTAGGATCTGAACATTCATGCCACAATAAAGAAAATTACATTGACAATTATGATAGGTAGCATTCCACATCAAAAATTCTATTTTTATCATTTACCTACTCAAGGACGAGCAGGAATTAAGCTTGGGGATGCTTGATACGTCTCCAACGTATCTATAATTTTTGATTGTTCCATGCTATAATATTATCTGTTTTGGATGTTAATGGGCTTTATCTTACACTTTTATATCATTTTTGGGACTAACCTACTAACCGGAGGCCCATCCCAAATTGTTGTTTTTTTGCCTATTTTAGAGTTTCGCTGAAAAGGAATATCAAACGGAGTCCAAATGGAATGAAACCTTCGAGAACATGACTTTCTCAACAAACGTGATCCAGGAGATTTGGAGTGGGCGTCAAGAAACAATCAACGTGACTTTCCAACACTTTTTTCATGAATGCAAATGACACTGACATATAGGTGATGTTTTCTGAACATTTTGGTATCTTATTTGCATTTTTCTGATTTAGTATGAATTAGTTATGAAGTTTTCAAACTGATGGTCAAACGGTAAAAGGGCAAAAGCATAATAGGAGCAAAGTGACTTGGACAGAACCAGTGACTTTTGGGAATTAGGGGTAAAATAGACGAGTGGGACACAACTAGGGGAATAAATCTAATTATCGCTTTATATTAGTTTTGGGACTAACCTATTAACCGGAGGCCCAATGCCAGTTTCTGTTTTTTTTGCCTATTTTAGAGTTTCGCAGAAAAGGAATACCAAACAGAGTCCAAACAGAATGAAACCTTCGCGATGATCTTTCTTCGATCGAAAGCAATCTAGAAGACTTGGAGTCGAAGTCTGGAACTCCACGAGGCAGCCACGAGGTAGGAGGGCGCACCCAGGGGGTAGGCACGCCCCCACCCTCATGGGCCCCTCATAGCACCACCGATGTACTTCTTTCGCCTATATATACTCTTATACCCTAGAAATGTCACAGAGAGCCACGAAACCACTTTTCCGCTGCCACAACCTTATGTACCCGTGAGATCCCATCTTGGGGCCTTTTCCAGCGATCTTCCTAAGGGGGAATCGATCACGGAGGGCTTCGACATCAACAACATTGCCACTCCGATGAAGCGTGAGTAGTTTACCACAGACCTTCGGGTCCAGAGTTATTAGCTAGATGGCTTCTTCTCTCTCTCTCTTTGATTCTCAATACAAAATTCTCCTCGATGTTTTTGGAGATCTATTCGATGCAATACTCTTTTGCGGTGTGTTTGCCGAGATCTGATGAATTGTGGGTTTATGAAAAATATTATCATTGAATATTATTTGGTTCTTCTCTGAATTCTTATATGCATGATTTGATATCTTTGCAAGTCTCTTCAAATTATTGGTTTAGTTTGGCCTACTAGATTGATCTTTCTTGCAATGGGATAAGTGCTTATCTTTGGGTTCAATCTTGCGGTGTCCTTTCCTAGTGACAGTAGGGGCAGCAAGGCAAGTATTGTATTGTTGCCATCAAGGATAAAAAGATGGGGTTTATATCATATTGCTTGAGTTTATCCCTCTACATCATGTCATCTTGCTTAATGTGTTACTATGTTCTTATGAACTTAATACTCTAGATGCATGCTAGATAGCGGTCGATGTGTGGAGTAATAGTAGTAGATGCAGAATCGTTTCGATCTACTTGACATAGATGTGATGCCTATATTCATGATCATTGCCTCAGATATCTTCATAACTATGCACTTTTCTATCAATTGCTCGGCGGTAATTTGTTCACCCATTGTAATACATGCTATCTTGAGAGAAGCCACTAGTGAAACCTATGGCCCCGGGTCTTTTTCTTATTATATTGCATCTCTTTTATTTACATTGCATCTCGTTTACTATTTTGCAATCTTTACTTTCCAATCTATACAACAAAAATACCAAAAATATTTACTTTACTATCTTTATTAGATCTCACTTTTGCGAGTGACCGTGAAGGGATTGACAACAGCTTTATCGCGTTGGTTGCAAGGTTCTTGATTCTTTGTGCATGTACTAGGTGACTTGTGCTTTGTCTCCTACTAGATTGACACCTTGGTTCTCAAAACTGAAGAAATACTTATGCTACTTTGTTGCATCACCCTTTCCTCTTCAAGGGAAAACCAACGCATGCTCAAGAGGTAGCACTAGGCCTCTCGCACCACCTCCTAGCTCCATTCTCTCTGTCTCCGTCTCGCTAGGCCTTATTTTCCTCTAACAAATGGATGTACACCGACCGATCTCCCGCTATACATATAGCTAGCTAGGTGATTATAACTCATTTTCTCCATGTGTCGATCGATCTACCTCATTAGTTATGCCTCTCCCTTCCTCCGACAAACAACAATTGATCTACGATCTAGTTAGGTTTGCTTACCAAACACATGGTTCCCCTTCACCATCCATGCATACGTCCCGACACATCTATCACACACACGCACACACAGAAACACATCCCTACTCTTATTGATAATATTGCAGTTCTACCCTTAGTTTGTCTTGTAGGCCTCTCCCACCATCTTCAAGAAGCAACTCCATCACCCATCCAGCACTCTACCTCTCTCTCTCTCTCTCTCTCTCTCTCTCTCTCTCTCCTCTCTCTCTCCTCTCTCTCTCTCTGTCCCAACCTATTTCCCGTTCTTCACTTATGTATGGATGTCGACCGATCTCCCTCAAGACATAGCTGGGTATCTCCTTCTCAACACATATACGAGTCGTTCTACCTCTCTAGTTAGGCCTCTGCCTCCCCCCACACACTGAATCATCGAGCACTCTAGTCATGTCTCCCTGCCACACACAAACTTGCCCTATGCCCTCTGACGTTCCGGTAGGTCAGTCGCCCTATATCTTTGACTTGCACACACACAATTTCGATGGCTCTCTTCATCGATCTTGCACCCACCCACTTGATCCTCTCTTCGACTCCATCGATATCTATGACCCCTCCCTCTCTTCTCATAGATCGCCCCCTCTATGTATGATATAGATAGGCCTCTATTTCACACACATTGCATGTGTCAAATTTTTGTTTGAGATATCATCAACACATATTCCCACAAATACATTCATGAAATCACACCCTATCCACCAACAAAAAACACTCATGAACGCACACGCCATCTGTCTAGGTTTGTATCTCGCTCACACACACCCATGTAGGTGGGACATGCACGAAGAGAAGAGGTGCACGCACGACACACGTACTCCCGTCTCTTTCCCAACCACACCCGCGTGGGTACACGGTGGAGCTCATTTCTGTATGGAAAGGCAGCCCACTTGGCAATTTGACACGTGTACTAGTTTTCCACTTGATGGAGGATCATCTACAACGGGTGAACAAACAAATTGTGACTTGAAGCGTTATGTTAAAAAAGAGGCAAACCATGTGGGGCCTACGTTAGAGGCAAGGCTCTATACACTGGATATGCTCTGTACGTATTACTTTTGATGTGTCTCGTCAAATCGTAGAACAAGGAGAAGCTTGCTTAGTACACCATCTCCCTCGCCCACGGGTGCGGTGGCTCGCAGGATGAGGTGAAGCTTGCTTACTACGCCTTACGCCCGCTCCCTCGCCCACGCGCGCGGTGGCTCGCAGGACGAGGAGAAAATTTTACTACTCCCCCCGTTTACTCCTGTCCCTACCTTGGTTAGAGAGATTATCATATTTTTTTGAAATATATGTCCTTTAGTAGATTTCAATATGAACTACTAGTCCATACTCCAAACACTGATGTATATAGACGTATTTTAGAGTGTAGATTCACTCATTTTGCTCCGTATGTACTCCCTTGCCCCTCGACCCCCGCTCGACCCTCGCCCACATGGTGGACGTGCATCAATTCATTCGGTCTCAGATAGCCAGAATGATATATACTGTAGTACCATTATTGCTCGACTTCCCGAAGAGGTGGAGAGCCAAGCGCAAGGTTAATATTTTGGAGATGCCAAGCGCAAGGTTTATAGGAGAACGAGTAGTAGTAGTACTAGTAGTATGTACCAGTGGTACGTACTGTACGAGGAAGAAGGCAAGAAGATGTATGTTTTGCGTGATGGTCTCTTCTTACCGTACGTGCTAGACCTAGTGGACCTCATTGTTGCAATGGGACTACTCCCTATCATAGATGGCACGATTCAGAGTGGTGGGCAGCGGGCATATTCGGAGCTGCTTAGTCTTAATCCCCACGAAGAAGTCCCATCGAAAGGAATAGTCATCCTCTACACGTGCTCCTATGTAAAATGAGTTAATGAGACAAAAAGAGAAAGAGACAAAGTAAAAAAATCACCAGCCTTAGATGTAGCCCTATTGTATCAGTGAATGATATATCTACGTCGTGATTGACATGGCTATATTATTAACCATGCTACGGAGGTAGAAGCGGATTTTTATTTATTCGCGGAGGTAGAAGCGGATGGATATTCAATGAGGAGTGAAACGATGGCTGCTTCCTTGGTCAAACATAGAGAAAAGTGGGCCTCATGATTTCATGGCTTATTAGTCATTATTACCGCCTATTCTCTTTGCCCATATATAATAACCGTGTGGTAGTATAGTAATGGGCTATATTTTTAATAACCATGCTCGAAGAGAAGAGGTGCACGCACCCACGCACGTAGCACTCTTTACGTCTTTTGCGTCTTCCCCAACCACACACGTGACACGGTGGAGCTCATTTCTGTAAGATGATGTAGCCCACATGATAATTTGACGCGTCTAGCAGTAGTTACACACTTATAAATAATGGAGGGTCGGGAACCAAGCATGAATGGTGTTGTGTCATTTATAAATAAAGTTTTTTTCTTCAGTGGCACATACGCAATATAAATAGGTTCATGTGGAGAGAAAAGGAAACCGATCCACTATATACATAGCTAGGACGAGCCTACATGGTTGCTTGCTGGGGTTGCTCTCTTCACACTCTCTCGCACAAAACGACTACGGCCACATATCTAACATCCGGGTGGATCACGTTCGCCGGGGAAAGGGGTGGATGCTTAGTGGAGATGCGGTCGCTGTCACCGATGGCGAAAACCCAATGTCGGCACGTCCCGATCAGGGGTCCCCGCCATTCTCTCTCACAAAGATGGTGAGGTTGCCTTCGTCCCTTGCTCACTGCCGCAACGTGGGAAGTTGCCGCCTCCCACCGGCCTCCTCTAGGTTGAGCTACGTCCCGACATCCCTCAGGTCCAACTTCCTTACAGCCGGCTTGCACCACTGCCCCAGCTGCCCACATCACTCCATGTGGATATTTCTCTACTTCTTTGCCCCGCACATACCTCTATTGGCTTCTACATATTATATTTGTGATGAATTTATGTCTCATCAACTAGTCTCGGTAATCTTATTCTAATCACGCTTCTTCAATTTCTTTGCCCCAGGGATGCTCATCTCAATTTTGGTGAAACTGCACAAAATGATCCGGTGGTCAAAGGGTTGCAACCTTCATTTCTTGGGAAGCGCCAACGTTGCCAGCAAATTAGAGCCTGGTTAGGGTTTACAGTTCAAGGGCTAGGGACTGCATGGATCATTTTTTTTCTTTAGCTGTCTCTGTTCCAAAATAAGTGTCTACTTTAGTAGTAGTACAACTTTGTACTAAAGTTGGCATAAAGTTGAGACGCTTATTTTGGAACAGAGGGAGTACATATTGGCTAGGATCTGTCAATCATTGAGATGCAATAGCATGCATGTTAGTCTCCTTTGTATTTGATGAAATGTTGCAACGGGGCAACCTTGGATGCAAGATACATGAAACATAAGTTGGAGGCTTCATAGTATTGTACAAATTTATCTTGCTGAGATATTACAGTACATACTATACTAGTGCTATGTAAAGAGTTAGGTGTTGCATGGTGTCCAGAAAATATGGTGATAGTGTGAGGTGGACCATGTAATCACTGAGCCTGTGTATTTTCCCTGCTTTCACACCCCTCCGCTGTAAGAATGGAGAAAATTGTAATCTAGTACCTCCTTTCACCAAAGCATGGGACATCCAGCAGTCGTACCACCTCAGTAATAATGACCAATGAGCTGTCAAATCAAACAGACCCAGCAGTAAGTTGGACGGACGAAGCAACCATCACTCTTGAATCCGCTTCTCCCTTGAACGCATGCGCTAGTGAAAGGTCATGTCCGCTCTGCCCGGGCATGAATGCGGCACCGATTCTTTGGAGCGGGCTAACCATTTCGGGCAGGAAGCGCACGCGGGCGATGGAGGGGCTTTGGGTGGGCTAGGCTGGTCAGGAACGGGCGTGGCAGCTGTCTCGACCGGACGCCCGGAAACAAGAGGATGCATCGACTCTCGGGGCTAAATCGTACACTACACACCATCTCTTTGTAGGAGTAGGTCGATGTGTCGCTCTCTCTAACACACACATGCTGTTAAACACACACACACACATGCACACGCACACACAGGTTCATAGAATAGAAATATCGTGCGAGTGCGAAGCCACAGGAAGTGAGATACAAATGGAGTACGTACAAGAAGAGAAGAGGTGACGAATATTCCATCAAACCTGGACTGAGAAGTAGTACTCCCTCCGTCTAGGTGTTAAGTAATCTTACGAAAATCAGATATTCCTAAAAATTTTAAGCGTCGTCCATTAACTTCGCATCTCAATCCCCTCCTAGCCTCGTTGCTAGCGAGCGTCGTTACTTAGGGAGCGTTTGGATCCTTAGCAAGAACAGTTATAGCCTAGCCGGGCAAGGTTAGGCGTTTGGAACAGTTAAAATATGTTAGCTTTTGTGGGCCAGCTAGCTTGGGTGGGCTAGAAAAACCTTGCTAGCTCAGTAGAGCCAAATCGGCTCGCTTCCGACATCAAACTTTGCACAAGGAAAAATCGGCGACCCACTCATGACAACAATTTTCACGGGGCAAGGCTGGTAAGAAAAAGAACTAAACCGTTTGACCAAGCAAGGTTGGCAAAGCGAAAGCTGGCTAGCTAGGCTAGCCGAGCAATTTCCTTACTACTAAGCAATGTAACCAAACACTCCCTTACTCTGCCTTGTTATCTCCCCCGAAAACCCAATGCATGGAGCGCAACTACGCGTTCATCAGTCAAGAAATCAAAGTAGGCTTGCATGCGAGTTAATACGTGGCCCTGCATGGTAGCTAAAACGACATCTCCTAGTTGTTGTGATGAATTGTTGCATTTAGAGACAGAAATCAGGGCTTTGATTGGAGGAAGGACCTGTCAATTTCTCCTTCTCCTCCAATCTGCTTGCACCTTGGTCCTGCTGCACCTTCTAATGTGACTTACAACTAGACAGAGGGAGTAGTATGAGATACGGTGGCACACTGACTTAGGTCGAATACAAGTGCCCAAAATTATTGGAAGAGAGTAAAGTGTACAAACTAAATAATTAAAAGAGTAAAATGCACAGTTGGTCATTGAACTTATCGTATAAGTTCACTTTGGTCATTATACTCAAGAATATGGTCGATACGGTCACTATATACATGATGAGGTGACTATACGGTCACTGCAAGATCGTATAGCTCTATATTCATCCATTTTGACCAGTCAAAGAATCCTCCTGGCACCTTGTCAGATCAGTTTTCTCTCTCTATCATGCGGGTCCTACCCGTCATTGGGTGGAAGAAAGAAGTTGAGTGAACATAAAAATAAGCACGGGGGCGTGGTTCAAACCCTAGACCTCACGCTTTATACGGGCAAACAGGCTAACCAGGTACTTTTCTACCTTTAGTAGCGGCAAATATACTTTTGTACCTTTAATTGTGATTAACTAGTGGCAAATATACTTTTCTACCTTTAGTAGCAGCACACGCATGCAACGCGCAGCTTGCAGTGCATGCACACACACTAGCACGGACTCAAGTCGCACGCTGGCCTCTATTGCCGCAAGTTCGTGTAGTACCTCGCCTGTTGTCCGCCGTTCCCATTGTTGACCCTCCCACCTGAGATCGTCGACCCGTTGCTCCACCACTACGCCAAGTCCGAGCTCTCGTTGCTTGTGGCGCAACGCATGCGAACTCCATCTGCGTGAGATGACATGGCCATCAATGATGAGTATGATGACACCCACACTAGGTCGCTCTACTCGCCTTGCGCACATGATTGCTGTGCGGCTGCCGAAGTACAACCCTGCGGCCTCAACTTCGTCGCCGGTCGCCGGTGTGTGCATGTTGTGTGCTAACTAGTGTGTGTCTACCCGCTGTGTGCTAGTGTGCGAGTGCATGCATGCGTATTGTGTGCATGTTATAATAAGGATTCACTTAAAATAGTACGTGAGTGAACAGAGGGATCAATTGGACAGTGTTCATGAGTAGTAGCGAGATGTGTGAGGTAAGGTACACCGCTGGCGCTTTTAATTTTTCTTATTAATTTGTTTGTTTCACCCTCTGACTGGTGGGACCCAAGGTACTATGTGGAGAGAGGTAAGGTGACTAAGGCTACATTATTTCTGTACTACCAACACTGCTTTAAATCCCAAAAGACCTTACCACCAAAGCCACATGACATGATTATGATTTAAATCCCAATCACTCCCATGCAAGAAAACACGGCATGCTTGTCACACGAATGCAGGATCCCTTCCTAGTGGATGACAGGTGGGCCCGGTCGATCTAATCATATCCTGAAACAGTTGCGCGAGCGTGATACGTGGCGAAAAAAGCGGCGCGGGGATCGAGGCATCTATGCCCCGTCCCATTCGAGCGCCGCGGTCCACTCCGCTTCGCGCGCTCCCCCAAATTCCGTATCCCGTGGAATCCGCGAACGGCAGATCAGTCTGCCAGACGCGGGATTTCCTGCTATCCGTCGCTCGGAAATCAGCGAAGTCCAAAAGATCACTCGACGAAGAAAAAGAATGGATCGAGTCGACTGAAGAAAAGTTGTTCACTATCGACAGAGAGAATTTTTTGGTTCAAAACAACGCACGACTAGTATGCGAAAGCTAATCGGAAACAACATCAACTCCTTCATCACTCAAGCCTCAATCCATTTGGGGGCTAATGATGGAGTCACGTACCTAGGGTAGGGTCACAGACCTGATCTAAGTACCCTGCCCGAGGACACCCTTAGAAGAGATCACCTTCCAGTCGACCTACGAGGGACTCACTCGACTGACTTGAAGGACTCGACCACGAAGACTCACTCGACCACCAGAAGATCAAGAAGAACTCTGCACCGCAACGGTCTGTAATTAAGTAGTCCTTATGATAGTTAAGACACTTTATGTGGGGCGTTACCTGTAACGCCCCGGACTTAATACACCTTAAACCCTTCATTACGTGGGCTGGCTGGGGTCCTGGCGCACTCTATATAAGCCACCCCCCTCCACAGGCAGAAGGGTTCGGCACCTTGTAATCCATATACACATAATCCACTCGACCGCCTCCGGGCTCCGAGACGTAGGGCTTTTACTTCCTCCGAGAAGGGCCTGAACTCGTACATCTCTTGTGTTTACAACCTCTCCATAGCTAGGACCTTGCCTCTCCATACCTACCCCCCACTCTACTGTCAGACTTAGATCCACGACAGTTGGGGCCCACCTTGGGGCCGGTGTTTTAGCGATTTTGTGGAGAAGTTGCGATTCTTCTGAGTACTTTCATCATGGTGGCTGCTGGAGTTTTGGTCGAGGGTCGAGAGATCCGTCTCGGTGCTCTCACCTTCGTCGCCGATGACTCCGCCTGGCTCTAGGAGGCACCACTCGACGTCGATGCGCTCCCCGTCCGCGGTGCGACGCATTTTCGCGCATGTGTCCGCGGCGTTCTGCTGCGGCAACCTTCGACCCCGTATCGGTCGACTCCCCCATCGGCCACCCTCCCGGTCTCCCGCCAGCGCAAGCGCTCGGGCCGGTCGAGGCTTCAGCGGTGGGTAAGGCACGCGGTGGCTCACCAGACGGCCACCACCCAAGTTGCGGCAATCGAGCCCGACGAATCCCTCTACGGCCTGTTCGATCTGTCGACTGGCTCCGTAGAGACTGCATCCGAGTGCGATAGCAGTGATCCAGCGGCGGAAATCCTAATGGTCGACGGGCCCCGCAGTCCCCCTAGCTTCGCCCGTGATGGTGGGGCAGGCGACGGAGGCGACCCCGCACGAGACCACGAAGAGTACCAGCCCGAGCCACTCGACTCTCTGCAAAGAGAAGAACTTCGCCGCAGGAACATGGATGCCCTGCATACTCCCATCGCAGGAGAAACCCCCGAGGCTCGTGCCTTGGAGGAGGCACGTTTGGCCAATTTGGCCGAACGCGCTCGCCTGGAGAATCTTCAGCGAGCACTCGACGAGCGCGCGCGGCAACGAGTTTCCGACAACAGTCGACGCCAACTCTTCCCGCCGACTCAGGTATATCGAACCCCAATCCAGAATTTAGCAGCTGCGACCCATATAACAGAGTCCATTCAGCCCTCTCAGTCGGAAGCTGGCAGAGGCTTGATGCAGATCAGGGATCTGCTCAGGGCAGCAGGAGATCAGAATTCGGCCGTGTCGCAGTCGCGCAACAGAATTCACAGTCGATCCGTCGCTGCGAATACGGTTCAGTCGGCTCACAGTCCCAGATCGCCTCCGCGGCGTGAAGGGCGCGAGAATCGGCGAGACCAATATGAAGACCGACACGACCGAGATGATAGGCGTCGAGTGCCCAATTCCCCTCCGAGGGGTGGGTCTTACGCTCCTCGGCAGCAAGATGACAGACGTCAGCTCAGTGCGGGGCGAAGAGTTCCAGTCGACCCCAGGGAACCAGGCTTCGACGCGCGATCCATTATCGTGCAAGGCTTGGTCGACCGGAACAGAGCCCATCGAGGTGGACTCGACAGAGATGCGCCCACGAGCAGTCGAGTGCATGTTTCTGGTCCAGAATGTTTCAGCAGAGCTATCAGAGCCGCAGTGATCCCTCCCAATTTCAGGTTGGCAACGGGAGTCAGCAAGTTCACTGGTGAGTCTAAGCCTGAAACTTGGCTTGAGGACTACCGAGTGGCGGTTCAGATTGGTGGTGGGAATGACGAGGAGGCCATGAAGCATTTGCCCCTCATGTTGGAAGGTTCTGCCAGAGCATGGTTGACTCAATTACCTCCTAGCAGCATTTACACTTGGGAAGATCTGTCCCGAGTGTTCGTCAGAACGTTTGAAGGAACTTGCAAGCGACCGGCTGGATTGACGGAGCTGCAAGTCTGCGTGCAGAAGACCAATGAGACTCTCAGGGAGTATATTCAGAGGTGGATCACTTTGCACCATACTGTGGAGAATGTGTCTGATCATCAGGCAGTCTGCGCCTTCAAGGATGATGTCAAGAACAGAGAATTGAGTTTGAAATTTGGTCGAACCGGTGACATGACCTTGAGTCGGATGATGGAAATTGCTACCAAGTACGCCAACGGCGAAGAAGAAGACCGACTCCGAAGCGGCAAGCACAAGCCGAGTCAGTCGGAGAAGGGAAACACCAGTCGGAAACAGAAGCGGAAGGCTGAACCGGCAGCTCCTGGAGAGGCTCTGGCCGTGACTCAGGGAAAGTTTAAAGGGAAACCAAAAGGATCCTGGAACCCTAAGAAGGTAAAGGATAAAGAAGGGAATGACGTGATGGATATGCCGTGTCACATCCACACGAAGAAAGACGAAGAGGGGAATATCATTTACCCAAAGCATACCACTCGCCAATGTCGACTCCTGATCCAGCAGTTTCAAGGAAAACAGTCTAAAGACAAGGAAAAGGAGTCGGACAAGGCCGAAGGCAAGGAGGACAGTGAGGAAGGATATCCGCATATCAATTCCACTCTGATGATCTTTGCAGATGCGGAAAGCAAGAGTCGATTGAAAGTCATTAACCGTGAGGTGAACATGGTTACCCCAGCAAAAGCAAATTATTTGAGATGGTCCCAAACACCCATCACATTCGACCAATCTGATCACCCGACTCATATTGCCACCCCTGGGAGGCAAGCTTTGGTGGTCGATCCAGTTATCGAAGGCACTCGACTGACAAAAGTGCTGATGGACGGTGGTAGTGGGCTGAATTTGTTGTATGCAGACACACTGAAAGGAATGGGCATTCCGATGTCCCAACTGAGCACCAGTAACATGAGCTTTCATGGAGTTATACCAGGGAAGAAAGCCGAGTCACTCGGCCAAATAGCTCTGGACGTGGTGTTTGGTGATTCGAAACATTTTCGCAAAGAGAAGTTGACGTTTGAGGTCGTGGATTTTCAGAGTGCATATCACGCCATTTTGGGGAGACCAGCTTATGCACGGTTCATGGCTCGACCATGTTACGTGTACCTCAAATTGAAGATGCCCGGCCCCAAAGGAGTGATCACTGTCACCGGCGATCGGAAAAAGGCAGAAGAGTGCTTTCAGAAGGGCTCAAAGATTGCTGATTCCCAGGTGACAGCGGTCGAGTTTGAAGAATACAAGCAAAACGCAGATCCGAGTGATTTGCTGCGATCCAAGAAACCCGCCACAGAATCTGCGTTTCAGTCGTCCGGTGAGATGAAGCCTGTTCACATTCACCCGACCGACCCCGATGCAGCTCCAACCCACATCTCCACAACACTCGACCCGAAATAGGAAGAAGCGCTCATCCAGTTCCTCCGTGAGAACTGGGACATTTTTGCATGGAAGCCCGCTGACATGCCAGGTGTTCCCAGGGGACTGGCTGAGCATCGCCTAAGAGTCGACTCATCAGCAAAACCTGTCAAAGAGCATCTTCGGCGGTCCGCCGTCCAGAAGAGAAAAGCCATTGGTGAGGAAGTGGCTCGACTGTTGGCGGCAGGATTTATCCGAGAGATATACCACTCCGAGTGGCTCGCTAATGTCGTCATGGTTCCTAAGAAGGACAAATCGCTCCGAATGTGCATTGATTTCAAGCACATCAACCGGGCCTGCCCGAAAGATCATTTTCCTCTCCCTCGCATAGATCAAATTGTTGACTCGACCGCGGGATGCGAGAGATTGTCTTTTCTAGACGCCTACTCCGGGTACCACCAGATCCGTCTGTACGGACCCGACGAGGTAAAAACAGCTTTCATCACTCCATTCGGGTGCTTCTGCTATATCACCATGCCATTCGGCCTCAAGAATGCCGGAGCCACATTTATGCGAATGATTCAGAAGTGTCTACTCACTCAAATCAGTCGGAATGTGGAAGCGTATATGGATGATATCGTCGTCAAGTCACGAAAAGGTTCCGACCTGCTCGTTGACCTCGCCGAAACATTTGCCAACCTTAGAAGGTATGATATCAAGCTCAATCCATCAAAGTGCACATTCGGAGTTCCTGGTGGCAAGTTACTCGGTTTTCTCGTTTCCGAGCGAGGGATCGACGCTAATCTAGAGAAGATCGGCACTATTCTCCGAATGAAACGCCCTGTGCGAGTGCACGATGTCCAGAAGCTTACTGGATGCTTGGCCGCATTAAGTCGATTCATCTCACGACTCGGTGAAAAGGCATTGCCTCTTTACCGACTGATGAAGAAGGCAAACAAGTTCGAGTGGACTCCAGAAGCTGATGCAGCGTTTGCCGAGCTAAAAGATCTGCTCTCCACCCAGCCGGTGCTTGCTGCTCCAATCGGCAAAGAGCCTCTGTTGCTTTATATCGCAGCCACAGGACAAGTCGTCAGTACTGTGCTTACGGTCGAGCGGGAAGAAGAAGGAAAAGCTTTCAAAGTTCAGCGCCCAGTGTATTATTTGTCTGAAGTCTTGACTCCATCCAAGCAAAGATATCCTCATTATCAGAAGCTTGTGTATGGAATATACATGACCACAAAGAAGGTTGCTCATTATTTCTCTAATCATTCCATCACAGTCGTCAGCGATGCTCCACTATCAGAGATTTTGCACAACAGAGATGCAACTGGTCGAGTGGCTAAATGGGCGATCAAACTTCTTCCCCTTGATATCAAGTTTGAGGCAAAGAAAGCCATTAAGTCCCAGGCAATAGCAGATTTCCTCGCCGAGTGGATTGAACAGCAGCAGCCGACTGAAGTTCACTCGGAGCATTGGACCATGTTTTTTGATGGCTCTAAGATGTTGAATGGTTCCGGTGCTGGGGTTGTCCTGGTTTCCCCTAGAGGAGATAAGCTCAGATATGTGCTCCAGATTCACTTTGATTCATCCAACAATGAGGCAGAGTATGAGGCCCTCTTATACGGATTGCGCATGGCCATTTCACTCGGCGTCCGTCGCCTGATGGTCTATGGCGACTCAGATTTAGTGGTCAACCAAGTGATGAAGGAGTGGGACGTGAGAAGCCCAGCCATGACTGGATACTGCAGTGCAGTGAGGAAGCTGGAAAAGAAGTTCGAGGGGTTGGAGCTCCATCATATACCCCGACTGAAAAATCAAGCTGCTGATGATCTAGCAAAGATAGGTTCCAAGAGAGGGGCCATTCCGAGTGGTGTGTTCTTGGAGCATATACACACTCTGTCAGTCAAAGAAGACCCTTTCACCGAAGAAGCTCCACAGCCCAAGAGTGCCACAAATCCGACTGAGGTTGAGGTCCCAGCAGTAGTCGACTTGGTCATGGAGGTCTTGGTGGTCATTCCCGACTAGACAGTTCCGTATATCGCGTATATCCTGAGAAAAGAGCTCCCGGAGGATGAGGAAGAGGCTCGACAGATCGTCCGTTGATCTAAAGCCTTTACCATAATAAAAGGACAACTGTATAGAGAAAGCGCGACTGGAGTTGGTCAGAAGTGCATAACACCAGAAGAAGGTCGAATCATCCTTAATGATATCCACTCGGGAACCTGTGGTCATCATGCGTCCTCTCGGACCATCGTGGCCAAAGCATACCGAGCCGGATTTTACTGGCCAAAGGCAAATGAGATGGCAAAGGAAATAGTGGATAAGTGCGAGGGATGTCAGTTCTACTCTAATATGTCGCACAAGCCTGCATCAGCTCTGAAGACCATTCCACTCGTCTGGCCTTTCGCAGTATGGGGGTTGGACATGGTCGGTCCTTTGAGAACAGGGCGAAGTGGCTTCACGCATGTACTGGTGGCAGTCGACAAGTTCACCAAGTGGATTGAGGCTAAACCAATCAAGAACCTTGACGCCGGTGCTGCTGTTAGCTTCATCAGGGAACTGATATTCAGATATGGAGTCCCGCACAACATCATTACGGATAATGGGTCGAACTTTGACTCGGAAGAATTCAGGGATTTCTGCAACTCTCAAGGCACACGAGTCGACTACGCTTCCGTCGCCCATCCGCAGACGAATGGACAAGCAGAGCGAGCCAATGGCCTGATTCTCAAGGGATTGAAACCCCGACTGATGCGTGATCTCAAGCATGCAGCTGGAGCTTGGGTCGACGAACTTCCCTCGGTGCTTTGGGGACTGCGGACCACACCTAATCGGTCGACCGGAGGAACTCCATTCTTCTTGGTCTACGGAGCTGAAGCAGTCTTGCCGAGTGATCTTCTCCACAATGCTCCTCGAGTTGAAATCTACAACGAAGCAGAAGCTGAACAAGCGCGGCAGGACGCAGTCGACCTTTTAGAGGAAGAAAGGGAGATGGCTCTGATCCGGTCGACCATCTACCAACAAGATTTGCGTCGTTTCCACGCCAGAAATGTGAGGGGTCGAGCCTTCCAGGAAGGAGATTTAGTTCTCCGAGTGGATCAGAAGAAACAACACAAGCTTGCTCCTTCTTGGGAAGGACCCTTCATCGTCACCAAAGTTCTCCACAACGGGGCGTACCGTCTTTACAACGTCGAACATCATATCGACGAGCCCCGAGGTTGGAACGCGGAACTACTCCGCCCATTTTACACTTAAGTTTATCACTCGGATGAGTTGCAATAAAGTACTTCTGTAGTTCATGGATCTCAAAATAATAGTGTCATAGTTCCTCCATAATTTTTGTCACTTTTTATTTTGTCCAATAAAATTTTCCCCTCAGTGGGTGACTTAGCCGCGAATCCGTTTCGCCTAAGTTTGTAAAAATCCTACCGAGTGGTGAGCCAGACTCCCACTCGGAGGCTTAGCTGCGAATCCGTTTCGCCTAAGATTAAATAAAATCCTACCGAGTGGTAAGCCAGACTTCCACTTGGAGGCTTAGCTGCAGTCCAAGTACTCGCCTAAGTTATGAAAATCCTACCGAGTGGTAAGCCAGACTTCCACTCGGGGGCTTAGCTGCAGTCCAAGTACTCGCCTAAGTTATGAAAATCCTACCGAGTGGTAAGCCAGACTTCCACTCGGGGGCTTAGCTGCAGCCCAGCGCTCGCCTAAGTTATCAAAATCCTACCGAGTGAAGAGCAAACCTCTCACTCGGAGGCTTAGCTGCAGCCCAGTGCTCGCCTAAGATATAGAAATCCTACCGAGTGAAGAGCAAACCTCTCACTCGGGGGCTTAGCTGCAGCCCAGCGCTCGCCTAAGTTATCAAAATCCTACCGAGTGAAGAGCAAACCTCTCACTCGGGGGCTTAGCTGCAGCCCAGCGCTCGCCTAAGTTATCAAAATCCTACTGAGTGAAGAGCAAACCTCTCACTCGGAGGCTTAGCT
>NC_041380.1:162071201-162090471 GCF_002162155.2 Triticum dicoccoides | reverse complement strand
AACCTCTCACTCGCGGGCTTAGCTGCAGCCCAGTGCTCGCCTAAGATATAGAAATCCTACCGAGTGAAGAGCAAACCTCTCACTCGGGGGCTTAGCTGCAGCCCAGCGCTCGCCTAAGTTATCAAAATCCTACTGAGTGAAGAGCAAACCTCTCACTCGGGGGTTTAGCTGCAGCCCAGTGCTCGCCTAAGATATAAAAATCCTACCGAGTGAAGAGCAAACCTCTCACTCGGGGGCTTAGCTGCAGCCCAGTGCTCGCCTAAGATATAAAAATCCTACCGAGTGAAGAGCAAACCTCTCACTCGGGAGGCTTAGCTGTAGCCCAGCGCTCGCCTAAGTGGATTAAGGAATAAGTCGATTGCAGTGAGCGTCTTGCTTTGAACCTGCAAAAGACATTTCGAGCCAAAAGCAATCATATTCAAACACCAAATTCAAGTTCAGATCGATACCTAAAGGAACCGAAAGTGCTCAGGCACTAAGCCGTTTATCGGTTACAACTCCACTCGGCATACCGAGGCAAATTTAAAGCGTCGAGCTTAGAAGAAGTTTTTTACCCCTCCTGTGGAGGGCTGGAAGGTGCAACAAACTCATCAAGATCAATTCCATCTGCGATCCGAGTGGCAGCAGCAAGGAAAGTTTCCATAAAGGACCTGAAGTCGTGTTTCTTGGTGTTGGCCACCCGGAGGGCAGCCAGCTTGTCTTCTCGCGCATCTTTGAAGTGGACTCGGGCCAGACACAGAGCAACATCTGCACCACATCGAGCCGAGGATTTTTTCCACTCCTGCACTCGACCAGGGACAGCGTTCAAACGAGCCATCAGCGACTCGAGGTCGTTCTGGAGTGTCTCCCCGGGCCAGAGCGTCGAGTCGATGCGAGATGTGGCGACCTTCAGCCTTGCAAGATAGTCCACGGCAGCTGCAACACGGGACTCCAGTCGGAAAACATTCATGGCAACTTCGTCGTTCACTGGAGAATTGACGGGGTCAAGGTTTGGTTCCAGCCGGCTAGTCTCTTCTTCAAAGTTTTGACAAAATTCTGCAAGGACGATCACCGAGTTAAGGCAATGGTCGAATGAAAAAAAAACCACAGTTGAAAATGATTGTTGAAGGTTTACCTTCAAGCATACGCAACAGCTTCTTGGCAAGACCACTCAGGAAAACCTCCAGATCATTTTTCTTCCCAAGAACAGCTTTCAGAGTAGCATTTTCTTGCTCAAGCTTTGTGACTGAAGCTAACTTCTCGTCAACAAGCTTGATCTTCTCAGCTAGTTCAAGGTCTTTTTTCCTTTGGGCCTCCCTCACCTTACCTGCAAGTTACAGCAAGATCAGATTTTGAAACAAATGAAGGGAAAAAAGCAGTCGTCAAGGTCTCACCAAACATACCTTCGGTCTCCTCCTTTGCCTTTGTCAGATTCTCCTGAACCAGCTTCAAATTCAGCTCGAGCTGAATGTGCTTGTTTTCCAGTTCAGTGTAGCGAGCCGCAAGGTCACAGGAGTTCTGCGAAGAACCAATCGACTAAATGTCAAAGATAATTCACTTCCGAGTGGAAAAGGAAAAATCACGCGTTTCTAAGACTACAGCCGAATCCAAGCATTCGACCGTAGTCTCGGGGACTACACCCAGTGGGTGCACTCAGCGTGCCCCCACCGGTTTGCGAAATCCATTCGCCATAGTCGAATGACGGAAAGACTGAACTCATAAAGCCTAAGGCCGACTGCCAGCAGTCGACCTTAGCCTTGGGGACTACACCCAGTGGGTGCACTCAGCGTGCCCCCACTAATCCTATTAGAGACAGAGTCGACCAGTCGACCTCAAAAAAAAAGAGAGAGATGTATTCTTTAAGACTGTAATCGACTGCAAGCAGTCGACCACAGTCTCGGGGACTACACCCAGTGGGTGCACTCAGTGTGCCCCCACCGGTTTGTGAAATCCATTCGCCATAGTCGAATGACGGAAAGACTGAAATTATAAAGCCTAAGGCCGACCGCCAGCAGTCGACCCTAGCCTTGGGGACTACACCCAGCGGGTGCACTCAGCGTGCCCCCGCTAACACGGAGTTTAAATCGACACACCCAGTGGGTGATTACTATAAATTCTGGAAAGAAAACAAGCGGTGGTCGACTGACCTGAACATTGCTTTGAAGGGCGGAACTGGCGTCGTAAGCTGCCTGGCTCGCATCCCGGATGGTCTTCAACTGCTCCATCATGATCCCTGCCTGGCGTATCACCTCCTTCGCGGCGCCAGCTTGGTCCTCTGGGATGTGGTGCGTCTTGAAGAGGGAGGGCTGTAGAGCACTCGTCAGTGGATCTGCGAAGGACACAGTGTGTCGAGTGGTGTTCTCCTCCTCCGCGACCAGAGTCTCAGGCACCGTCACATCCTGGGGCACCCTGCTGGCAGACGCTTTCCTTCTCCTTCTGTGCTTCAGCGGTTCCTCATCTTCATCATCATCAGGGAGAGTGATAACAACATTGGATGGAGCTACAGAAAAGAATCAGAATTAGAGATCATGAGTCAGTCGACTAGAAACGGGGTTAAGAGTATAGTACCAGGTTTTGAGGTTGCTGCGTCCTCCATCTCATGATCGTCAGCCCGGGCTGAGGTCTCAGAAGTAGTAGCACTGCAACTCCAAAGAGTCAGTCGACTAACTCCAGCGCCAACCAGAGATAAAGTTCACACAAAACAAGAAGACTTAAGCAACATGATTACCCTGATATGGTGGGGATGGACACCTTCATCTTCGGCAGGTGCTTGGTCGGCTTTGACGGGGCCGCCCTGGGCTGCTTCGACGCCTTTTCAGTCGGCGCCGGAGAGGTGGTCCAAGGGCGCTTGGTCGACTGGCTAACAGTCGCAACCCCCTCGCCGCGTTCAGTCGCAGGGTCATGGACAAGTTTCGACCGCCTTTCCGAGCATGGTGGTGCGACCTCCTCCTCCTCCTCCTCCTCTTCCTCGTCCTCATCGTCATCATCATCATCGTCATCATCATCGTCATCAGCCTCAGCGGCGTCCGAGTCCCACTCCTCCTCCTGGCTCTCGCCCCCGCTCGCTTCTCCCTCCTCGGTCGGAGCCTGTGCTCCATTGGGCATCGAGTACAGCTCAGTGAGGGCCTGATAGACATCAAGACAAAGATCAGTCGACCGATCGGCAGAGAAAACAGAAATAAATGTGATGAGAATACAATGGGAAGTGGAGCAGACATACCTTGTTTGGATCACTATGGCAGTCGAGTGGAGGAATCCTTCTGGCTCCGTGAAGGTTATCCTTGTTCCCAGTAACAGCGGCCATCCACCTTTCCAGAGTGGCATCGTCGACTGTTTCTGGATTGACCCGAGTCACATCCTCAGTCCCGCAGTACAACCACATGCAATGGCTCCGGAACTGAAGAGGCTGGATACGACGCCTAAGGAAAACCTCCAGGAGATCCATACCCGTCACTCCCTCCCGAACCAACTGAACTACACGCTCCATCAGCATCTTCACGTCAGCTTTCTCCTCCAGAATCACCTTCAGAGAGGAGGGCTTGTTCACTCGGCCCATGGTGAACTGAGGGAGTCCACTCGACTGCCCCGGTGTCGACTGATCCTGGCAGTAGAACCAGGTCGACTGCCAGCCTCTGACTGACTCGGGAAATGTCATGGCTGGGAAGGTGCTCTTGTTCCTCACCTGGATCCCCAGACCCCCACACATTTGGACAACTCTGGTTTTTTCGTCGCCTGGGCTCGCCTTCTTCACGGTCTGAGAGCGACACGTGAATATGTGCTTGAACAAACCCCAATGCGGTCGACAACCCAGGAAACTCTCACACATGGACACAAACGCGGCAAGATAGGCGATAGAATTCGGGGTGAAGTGGTGGAGTTGCGCTCCAAAGAAGTTCAAGAAACCACGAAAGAAAATGCTCGGCGGCAAAGAGAATCCGCGGTCGACGTGGGTAGCCAGAAGCACACACTCACCCTCTTCCGGCTGGGGCTGCCACTCTTTCCCCGGAAGCCTCGCAGCTCCATGAGGGATCAGGCCCTCGTTGGCCATGTCGAGGAGATCCTTCTCCGTGAGGGTCGACTGGATCCAATCTCCCTGGACCCAGCCTTTCGGCAGGCGAGATCTAGACAAAGACCCGCCACGGCTGGTGGATCTCCCCTTCGCCTTCTCCGTCGCCGACGCCTTCTTTGCGCGTTCCAGCGTCGCCGTCTTCTCCTTGACCATGGCTACCGGCGAGGCGCGCGAGGAGAGGTTATGCGGAGGCGAGAGCGAGCGCGTTGGGCGGAGACGAAGGGAGCAGAGGGAGAATGCTGAGGCACTGTTCAAAAAACCCTCGCCGGGCGCATTTATAAGATCCCTTCCGAGTGGATGACAGGTGGGCCCGGTCGATCTAATCATATCCTGAAACAGTTGCGTGAGCGTGATACGTGGCGAAAAAAGCGGCGCGGGGATCGAGGCGTCTATGCCCCGTCCCATCCGAGCGCCGCGGTCCGCTCCGCTTCGCGCGCTCCCCCAAATTCCGTATCCCGCGGAATCCGCGAACGGCAGATCAGTCTGCCAGACGCGGGATTTCCTGCGATCCGTCGCTCAGAAATCAGCGAAGTCCAAAAGATCACTCGACGAAGAAAAAGAATGGATCGAGTCGACTGAAGAAAAGTTGTTCACTATCGACAGAGAGAATTTTTTGGTTCAAAACAACGCACGACCAGTATGCGAAAGCTAATCGGAAACAACATCAACTCCTTCATCACTCAAGCCTCAATCCATTCGGGGGCTAATGATGGAGTCACGTACCTAGGGTAGGGTCACAGACCTGATCTAAGTACCCTGCCCGAGGACACCCTTAGAAGAGATCACCTTCCAGTCGACCTACGAGGGACTCACTCGACTGACTTGAAGGACTCGACCACGAAGACTCACTCGACCACCAGAAGATCAAGAAGAACTCTGCACCGCAACGGTCTGTAATTAAGTAGTCTTTATGATAGTTAAGACACTTTATGTGGGGCGTTACCTGTAACGCCCCGGACTTAATACACCTTAAACCCTTCATTACGTGGGCTGGCTGGGGTCCTGGCGCACTCTATATAAGCCACCCCCCTCCACAGGCAGAAGGGTTCGGCACCTTGTAATCCATATACACATAATCCACTCGACCGCCTCCGGGCTCCGAGACGTAGGGCTTTTACTTCCTCCGAGAAGGGCCTGAACTCGTACATATCTTGTGTTTACAACCTCTCCATAGCTAGGACCTTGCCTCTCCATACCTACCCCCCACTCTACTGTCAGACTTAGATCCACGACAGGTACATGGTGGAGCTCATTTCTGTATGGAAAGGCAGCCCACTTGGCAATTTGACACGTGTACTAGTTGTCCACTTGATGGAGGATCATCTACAACGGGTGAACAAACAAATTGTGACTTGAAGCGTTATGTTAAAAAAGAGGAAAACCATGTGGGGCCTACGTTAGAGGGCAAGGCTCTATACACTGGAGATGCTCTGTACGTATTACTTTTGATGTGTCCCGTCAAATCGTAGAACGAGGAGAAGCTTGCTTAGTACACCATCTCCCTCGCCCACGGGTGCGGTGGCTCGCAGGATGAGGTGAAGCTTGCTTACTACGCCTTACGCCCGCTCCCTCGCCCACGCGCGCGGTGGCTCGCAGGACGAGGAGAAAATTTTACTACTCCCCCCGTTTACTCCTGTCCCTACCTTGGTTAGAGAGATTATCATATTTTTTTGAAATATATGTCCTTTAGTAGATTTCAATATGAACTACTAGTCCATACTCACAACACTGATGTATATAGACGTATTTTAGAGTGTAGATTCACTCATTTTGCTCCGTATGTACTCCCTTGCCCCTCGACCCCCGCTCGACCCTCGCCCACATGGTGGACGTGCATCAATTCATTCGGTCTCAGATAGCCAGAATGATATATACTGTAGTACCATTATTGCTCGACTTCCCGAAGAGGTGGAGAGCCAAGCGCAAGGTTAATATTTTGGAGATGCCAAGCGCAAGGTTTATAGGAGAACGAGTAGTAGTAGTACTAGTAGTATGTACCAGTGGTACGTACTGTACGAGGAAGAAGGCAAGAAGATGTATGTTTTGCATGATGGTCTCTTCTTACCGTACGTGCTAGACCTAGTGGACCTCATTGTTGCAATGGGACTACTCCCTATCATAGATGGCACGATTCAGAGTGGTGGGCAGCGGGCATATTCGGAGCTGCTTAGTCTTAATCCCCACGAAGAAGTCCCATCGAAAGGAATAGTCATCCTCTACACGTGCTCCTATGTAAAATGAGTTAATGAGACAAAAAGAGAAAGAGACAAAGTAAAAAAATCACCAGCCTTAGATGTAGCCCTATTGTATCAGTGAATGATATATCTACGTCGTGATTGACATGGCTATATTATTAACCATGCTACGGAGGTAGAAGCGGATTTTTATTTATTCGCGGAGGTAGAAGCGGATGGATATTCAACGAGGAGTGAAACGATGGCTGCTTCCTTGGTCAAACATAGAGAAAGGTGGGCCTCATGATTTCATGGCTTATTAGTCATTATTACCGCCTATTCTCTTTGCCCATATATAATAACCGTGTGGTAGTATAGTAATGGGCTATATTTTTAATAACCATGCTCGAAGAGAAGAGGTGCACGCACCCACGCACGTAGCACTCTTTACGTCTTTTGCGTCTTCCCCAACCACACACGTGACACGGTGGAGCTCATTTCTGTAAGATGATGTAGCCCACGTGATAATTTGACGCGTCTAGCAGTAGTTACACACTTATAAATAATGGAGGGTCGGGAACCAAGCATGAACGGTGCTGTGTCATTTATAAATAAAGTTTTTTTCTTCAGTGGCACGTACGCAATATAAATAGGTTCATGTGGAGAGAAAAGGAAACCGATCCACTATATACATAGCCAGGACGAGCCTACATGGTTGCTTGCTGGGGTTGCTCTCTTCACACTCTCTCGCACAAAACGACTGCGGCCACATATCTAACATCCGGGCGGATCACGTTCGCCGGGGAAAGGGGTGGATGCTTAGTGGAGATGCGGTCGCTGTCACCGATGGCGAAAACCCAATGTCGGCACGTCCCGATCAGGGGTCCCCGCCATTCTCTCTCACAAAGATGGTGAGGTTGCCTTCGTCCCTTGCTCACTGCCGCAACGTGGGAAGTTGCCGCCTCCCACCGGCCTCCTCTAGGTTGAGCTACGTCCTGACATCCCTCAGGTCCAACTTCCTTACAGCCGGCTTGCACCACTGCCCCAGCTGCCCACATCACTCCATGTGGATATTTCTCTACTTCTTTGCCCCGCACATACCTCTATTGGCTTCTACATATTATATTTGTGATGAATTTATGTCTCATCAACTAGTCTCGGTAATCTTATTCTAATCACGCTTCTTCAATTTCTTTGCCCCAGGGATGCTCATCTCAATTTTGGTGAAACTGCACAAAATGATCCGATGGTCAAAGGGTTGCAACCTTCATTTCTTGGGAAGCGCCAACGTTTCCAGCAAATTAAAGCCTGGTTAGGTTTTACGGTTCAAGGGCTAGGGACTGCATGGATCATTTTTTTCTTTAGCTGTCTCTGTTCCAAAATAAGTGTCAACTTTAGTAGTAGTACAACTTTGTACTAAAGTTGGCATAAAGTTGAGACGCTTATTTTGGAACAGAGGGAGTACATATTGGCTAGGATCTGTCAATCATTGAGATGCAATAGCATGCATGTTAGTCTCCTTTGTATTTGATGAAATGTTGCAACGGGGCAACCTTGGATGCAAGATACATGAAACATAAGTTGGAGGCTTCATAGTATTGTACAAATTTATCTTGCTGAGATATTACAGTACATACTATACTAGTGCTATGTAAAGAGTTAGGTGTTGCATGGTGTCCAGAAAATATGGTGATAGTGTGAGGTGGACCATGTAATCACTGAGCCTGTGTATTTTCCCTGCTTTCGCACCCCTCCGCTGTAAGAATGGAGAAAATTGTAATCTAGTACCTCCTTTCACCAAAGCATGGGACATCCAGCAGTCGTACCACCTCAGTAATAATGACCAATGAGCTGTCAAATCAAACAGACCCAGCAGTAAGTTGGACGGACGAAGCAACCATCACTCTTGAATCCGCTTCTCCCTTGAACGCATGCGCTAGTGAAAGGTCATGTCCGCTCTGCCCGGGCATGAATGCGGCACCGATTCTTTGGAGCGGGCTAACCATTTCGGGCAGGAAGCGCACGCGGGCGATGGAGGGGCTTTGGGTGGGCTAGGCTGGTCAGGAACGGGCGTGGCAGCTGTCTCGACCGGACGCCCGGAAACAAGAGGATGCATCGACTCTCGGGGCTAAATCGTACACTACACACCATCTCTTTGTAGGAGTAGGTCGATGTGTCGCTCTCTCTAACACACACATGCTGTTAAACACACACACACACACATGCACACGCACACACAGGTTCATAGAATAGAAATATCGTGCGAGTGCGAAGCCACAGGAAGTGAGATACAAATGGAGTACGTACAAGAAGAGAAGAGGTGACGAATATTCCATCAAACCTGGACTGAGAAGTAGTACTCCCTCCGTCTAGGTGTTAAGTAATCTTACGAAAATCAGATATTCCTAAATTTTTTAAGCGTCGTCCATTAACTTCGCAT
Source organism: Triticum dicoccoides (assembly GCF_002162155.2). Taxonomy (NCBI): domain Eukaryota; kingdom Viridiplantae; phylum Streptophyta; class Magnoliopsida; order Poales; family Poaceae; genus Triticum; species Triticum dicoccoides. The sequence goes on along the minus strand of NC_041380.1, from coordinate 162,081,809 downwards.
CTCAATCCCCTCCTAGCCTCGTTGCTAGCGAGCGTCGTTACTTAGGGAGCGTTTGGATCCTTAGCAAGAACAGTTATAGCCTAGCCGGGCAAGGTTAGGCGTTTGGAACAGTTAAAATATGTTAGCTTTTGTGGGCCAGCTAGCTTGGGTGGGCTAGAAAAACCTTGCTAGCTCAGTAGAGCCAAATCGGCTCGCTTCCGACATCAAACTTTGCACAAGGAAAAATCGGCAACCCACTCATGACAACAATTTTCACGGGGCAAGGCTGGTAAGAAAAAGAACTAAACCGTTTGACCAAGCAAGGTTGGCAAAGCGAAAGCTGGCTAGCTAGGCTAGCCGAGCAATTTCCTTACTACTAAGCAATGTAACCAAACACTCCCTTACTCTGCCTTGTTATCTCCCCCGAAAACCCAATGCATGGAGCGCAACTACGCGTTCATCAGTCAAGAAATCAAAGTAGGCTTGCATGCGAGTTAATACGTGGCCCTGCATGGTAGCTAAAACGACATCTCCTAGTTGTTGTGATGAATTGTTGCATTTAGAGACAGAAATCAGGGCTTTGATTGGAGGAAGGACCTGTCAATTTCTCCTTCTCCTCCAATCTGCTTGCACCTTGGTCCTGCTGCACCTTCTAATGTGACTTACAACTAGACAGAGGGAGTAGTATGAGATACGGTGGCACACTGACTTAGGTCGAATACAAGTGCCCAAAATTATTGGAAGAGAGTAAAGTGTACAAACTAAATAATTAAAAGAGTAAAATGCACAGTTGGTCATTGAACTTATCGTATAAGTTCACTTTGGTCACTGTACTCAAGAATATGGTCGATACGGTCACTATATACATGATGAGGTGACTATACGGTCACTGCAAGATCGTATAGCTCTATATTCATCCATTTTGACCAGTCAAAGAATCCTCCTGGCACCTTGTCAGATCAGTTTTCTCTCTCTATCATGCGGGTCCTACCCGTCATTGGGTGGAAGAAAGAAGTTGAATGAACATAAAAATAAGTACGGGGGCGTGGTTCAAACCCTAGACCTCACGCTTTATACGGGCAAACAGGCTAACCAGGTACTTTTCTACCTTTAGTAGCGGCAAATATACTTTTGTACCTTTAATTGTGATTAACTAGTGGCAAATATACTTTTCTACCTTTAGTAGCAGCACACGCATGCAACGCGCAGCTTGCAGTGCATGCACACACACTAGCACGGACTCAAGTCGCACGCTGGCCTCTATTGCCGCAAGTTCGTGTAGTACCTCGCCTGTTGTCCGCCGTTCCCATTGTTGACCCTCCCACCTGAGATCGTTGACCCGTTGCTCCACCACTACGCCAAGTCCGAGCTCTCGTTGCTTGTGGCGCAACGCATGCGAACTCCATCTGCGTGAGATGACATGGCCATCAATGATGAGTATGATGACACCAACACTAGGTCGCTCTACTCGCCTTGCGCACATGATTGCTGTGCGGCTGCCGAAGTACAACCCTGCGGCCTCAACTTCGTCGCCGGTCGCCGGTGTGTGCATGTTGTGTGCTAACTAGTGTGTGTCTACCCGCTGTGTGCTAGTGTGCGAGTGCATGCATGCGTATTGTGTGCATGTTATAATAAGGATTCACTTAAAATAGTACGTGAGTGAACAGAGGGATCAATTGGACAGTGTTCACGAGTAGTAGCGAGATGTGTGAGGTAAGGTACACCGCTGGCGCTTTTAATTTTTCTTATTAATTTGTTTGTTTCACCCTCTGACTGGTGGGACCCAAGGTACTATGTGGAGAGAGGTAAGGTGACTAAGGCTACATTATTTCTGTACTACCAACACTGCTTTAAATCCCAAAAGACCTTACCACCAAAGCCACATGACATGATTATGATTTAAATCCCAATCACTCCCATGCAAGAAAACACGGCATGCTTGTCACACGAATGCAGGATTGTATAAAAGGTAATTTTCCTCTCGTTAAACATAACGTGAGGGCAGTGTAGCTGGTTAGCCTGTTCGCTCATCAAACTTGAGGTCTTAGTTCCGATAACCGCACTTAAGCATAATTTTGTTGTTTTCTAGGGTTTGCACTCTTCACACTCTCTCTCCACTATATATATACACGCTGGAGCCTCAACACTTGTAGTTGCTCTCTTCACACCTCTCACCCTCTCCAGACCTAAACAAGACTTTGTTGGCCTCTCTCTCTCCCCCTCACTGCTGGTCAAAGAGCCGGCCGGATCCGTCCACCGGGAAGGGAAGGAGGCTTAACACTGTCGCCGTCAGCGAGGGAGGGAATCCACTACCGGCGTAGCTGTTCTCTTTCACCTAGCGGCGGCGCGGGAGGGCCTCCAACCCCTTCTTCCTCGCCGCCATACATAGTGTGGGCAGAGCGGCCTCCGGTCGCCCACCGAACCACATCCCAAGAACCTTAAGGTATAATTTACTTATTCCACATGCATTGCTCTAGCTGAGTGTGGGATTTTTCCGCTTCTGCACTTGAATCTAGGTGTTGGATCAAACAGGAAATTAGTGGGGAAAGTTGTATAGCATGAATCTAGGACGTGGTTCAAAGAGGAAAGGAAGGGTGGGAACTTGTGGGGAAAGTTGTATAGCATGAATCTAGGATGTGGTTCAAAGAGGAAAGGAAGGGGGAATGTTGTATATCATGAATCTAGGACGCGGTTCAAAGAGGAAAGGAAGGGGGAAAGTAGTAGTACAGACTGGCTATCCAGCACCAACGTTGGTCGAAAAGGGAAAAGAATGACAAACATAGTACACACATCGGTAACGAACTGATCTTTTTGTTTTGGGGGACAAGGCTCTAGAGTTTGAGCAGGACTAGATTTTCTGCCCTCACATAGGGAAAGGTGTCTAAAGATAACAAAACTAGGACCAACACAAATTTGCTCCTTGGTTGTCTGTTCTTTGTTGCAATAGACTGTGCATCACCCCTTTATACATCGGTAGATGCACATGGTGCTGGTGCGTCCACTGTCCTGTGAAACTCTTTAGCTGTTGTTAATTTAAGGCCCTGTTTGGTTAAAAAGTCCTAGGACTTTTTTTAGTCCCAACTAAGAAGTCCCTAGTCCCTACCTACTTGGTTCTAGGGACTAAACATGGACTAGGGGTTATTAAATGACATGCTAAAAGACCATGTTACCCCTAGTAATAAACTAATAGAGATAAGGTGCAATGCGGGGCAGGGGCAACTGTTGGAAAAAGTCCCAAAAAGACTCTCCCTCAGGGTCTTCTTTCTTTAGTCCCAAATGCCCACTTTTAGTCCCTAAAAGCCCCTCCTGTTTGGTTTAGATGGGACTGAAAGGGCCTTTTTTTAGTCCCTACATCAAGAAGTCCCTGTAAACAAACACCCTCTAATAATGCCGCTGGAAAATTGATGCAATGCCATAGTTAAAAGTAAATAACATGTTTAACAAATTTTATTGTTAATATAATCTCTCTGTTAGTATGAATCAATGCCACCGTTTGAGAAATGCTACTGTCTTGCTTTCTTTCCCATTTAGATAAGTTAGATGCTTCTTTTTGTTGGCTTCCGTGTCATCCATCGTTATTGACCACTAGTTGTTTCCTTTGCACCTCTGTGTAAACAGGGTTATCTACTTCACCTCGTACCTATTGTGGCCTTTTGTTGCACTGCACAAAACACTTTTGTTTTAAGAGTGTTTTGTGCAATTCAACTAAAATGTCACACCGACAACGTTGCTTGATCTTAATGGAACTGCACAAGAGCAGATCTGACTTCCTATCCGTGTTGGCAAATTTGGTCCAGATCTTCTTCTTGTTAGTTGTTTGAATTCCGTATCATGAGAGGTCAGTACTAGCCTTCTTTCACATGATTGTGCAGTCTGCTTTCATACGTTGTGCTACTTATACGTAATGTTGCTTGATTTTAGTGAACTGCACAAATGGAGACAGGACTTCCAATCTGTATGTGCACCGTAATATCCCATTGAGATAAGATAAGCATATTTCACAACTGTTGGACTGTATTTTTCCACTTTCATCAAAAAATTAATGTCGTTGTTTAGTGCTATACTTGTGCTCCCTAATCAACATACCAAATCTTACATTGAAGGTGAAGCTTGTCTGTTATTCAGCCAAGTGATGAAGGGGAAGAACAAGCGGAAGAAAAATAAAAATCATCTCCCGGTTCTGTAATCAAGCATTGGAACTGTCATGACACATGTAATGATATAGTTTTGCATCTTAATTTATTGCTATGGCAGGAACGAGAAATTGTTTTGCCACTAATTTGATGCCACTCTTAATATAATATGTAATTATCCCTACTTGTGCAAACAGGGATCTTCTTTGAAGATAACATATATTTTAGTGGAACTGCACAAGAAGATGTTATAAGCATTAAACTAATCGAGGAGTATATAGTAAGCATGACCACCACAGTAGATAACAACAGATGTTTTCAGAGAAGTGCTTCATCTGTATGCTCTACACAATAAGCTTCCTGCCAAAGGTTGATACTCACCCACGGATTTCATCCATATGATTGAGCTTTGTCATCTCTATTGGTGTTGTGCTACTGTTTAGATACTGTCATGAGAAAGTGGTATTGTCCTTGAGAAGTGCCTCATCTGTGTTGTTTTAAATATTTCCTTTTCTTTTTTTGAGAAAATAGGGATGCTAGCATTTAGTTGTCCTCTTGTCTTTGCACAATAGGATCATCCTCCTCTAAAGAAGAATATGGAGTACGTGAAGTGCCTAGTTCCGATTATGCTAGGATAAAAATCCAAGCCTCTATTCCTAAGAAGGGAGCAGCTGAGATGGTTACATTATTACCCACAAGGACAAACTAACTTCAGCTCAAAAGGACTCATGGATCTCCATCTTTGTTACTGTGATGGCCAATACAATGTTGTGTTAGGATTCCTTCCGATGAGTTCGATTTTTTAAATGTGTGCTCTACATGGATCATGTAGGTTGCCTGTTTAAACTATCAATTCATAGTACAGTTTGCTTTATACTAATCACTTTTTTGTATTTGTGCAAACAGTGGTGCTCAGCTTGATTTCAATCGGAACTGGACAAAATGTTCATGAACACATCAAACCATTCATTTCCACCACAAGAAAAGGAGGTGCCGGTATGTTCAAGACGTTGCAACATATAAAGGCGAAATCATACAAGCTACGCATGAATTTGGTTGATTTTGGTAGAACTGCACAAAAAGAATAGCTGGTTTATTTAGCACGAGGTGCCATGTCAAGGTCCGAACTAATTGAAAACCCTGCCCATTCCACAGTCATAGGCATTTGATATTTTGGAATGGGAAAATCTTGTCAAAGTTTGCTCATTGATGTACGCAAAACAACACGCATTTGACATTTTGGAATGGGACAACCTTGTCAAATTTTGCTCAATGATGTTAGCAGGAAGACATGCATTTGATATTTTCGAATGGGACACCCTTTGCTGTCAGCAGCATCGATCGATTTTTCTTTATTCTTTCATTGTGAAGTAAATATTGGCTCTGACATGTGAATCACTGAGATGCATAATCATCGATTATTTTGAATGTTCCCTATGAATAGCCAGGCCTGTGTGTTTGATTGCAATGTACAAGAACGCTAAAAAGCTGCTCAAACTTTTTGTACTCCCTCTGTTCCTTTTTACTTCACGTATTAGTTTTCTTTCAAGTCAGTTGATTTTACATTGTCAATGTTCATACTTTTTTCTATAAGATTGGTCAAAGTAGAGATACTTTGACTTCAGACAAAACTTATATGCAGACTTAAAAGGACCGGAGGGAGTAGCAAACAAGGTGATCATCCGGGGAATAATGCTAATATGTATAGGTTTGCATGTTCATCCAATGCCAGTGATACAAGAATTCGAACTAAATTCATTCATACACGGTCGGATTTCATATAAACATGCCGGATTTCATTACATTTCATACATTCTTCAACTAATAAGGGGTGCGCTGGAGGTATAATTAATTAACTGAAGCTACCCACCCGTGTCCGGCTGAGTCGAACAGAAGCTTCTTCTCCAGCGCAGCTCTCTGACTCCACGTCGCCACCAAGAAGCTAATTGGCCATCAATGGTCAACACGTCTAGCTTGGATTCAACCGGAGGGTAGCAGCGGTGGCCTTACTTGGACCCGAGGGGTGGCGACCTACCGTGTTCTACTCTTCCTTGTTTTCTGTGTGGCGCGGCCTCGTTGGCAGCTGGGCGGGGCCTCGACAGAGACGGTAATGTCCTCTGTCTCGTTGCTGGTGGGGCGGCACCTTGGGAGAGCGGGGGAAATCCTCCCCCTCGTTGCTGGTAGGGCGGGGCCTCGGCTGAGCCAGCGATGTCCTCTGCCTCATTGTTCGCGGGGCGGGGCCTCGGCGGAGTAGGGCCCCGCCGAAGCCGGCGATGTCCTCTGTCTCATTGTTGGCGCGGAGGGGCCTCGACGGAGCAGGGCCTCACGGAAGCCGGCATAATCCTTCGCCTCGGTGCCGGCGGTGCGGGGGCATCGGCGGTGTCATCTGCCTCGTTGTTGGTGTCGCGGGGCCTCGGCGGAGCAGGGCCTCGTCGACGCCAGTGGAGTGGGGACTCGTCGGAACTGCCATTGTCCTCTGCCTGGTCCTCGGTCTTGCCAAACAGCGCCTCGCCCGCTTCATCGACCTCTTTGTAGGCGGCCGCAGCCTCCGCCACCCACATGCGGTACCACCAGTGCTCGAGGCAGCTCTCGCGGGCGGAGCGGTACGAGTCGAGCAGCGCCTCCTAATCCGACCGCTCCGCGGTGATCAGCTCCTCCGCCTGCAGATGCTCCTAGAGGAGATGGTGGTTGTAGGCGCCGTCCGCCTGCGCCTCCCGGAACTGCTCCTGACGCTTCTGCCTCACAGTGTCCATGTATTGGGCACGGGCCTCGCCGATGGTCATGGTGTAATGCACCAACGAAGATGGCACGGAGGAGGGGGTTGGCGCCGGATCGTCGACTACCATGTTCTCCATTGGGACGTCGTCGTCCTCCGGCTGCCTACCGGCCAGCCAGTCAGCAGCAATGCCTGCCATCTCCTTGTGGTCCGTCGTCTGCCCTCCCCGAAGAGCACTGGAGCACGAGGAAGCCATGGTGGGAAGTAGTGGTGTGGACAGGAGAAAGGGAACGGAGGTGGATGACTACGGCTATGGCTGGCACAACAGTTTATATAGCAATGATTGGTGGCGGAGGGATGGACGGGTGGCGTTGGCGTAGCCACCTCAGCAACCGCTTATCATTAATGTGGGCGGTAGACGGATGGACGGATGACACTTGTCTCGTTTGAATGCGGAGCAATCGCCTGCACCGAGAAGCGGTGCGGGCGGCGCTGACCATTTCGGGTGGAAAGCGCGCGTGGGCGAGGGAGGCAGTCTGGGTGGGCCCGGGCAATCTGCTTGGCAACAGGTCGGTCTAGCAGCCGGACATGCTGAGTCACCAGCGAGCTCGCCGAGCTGAGCGACGACAATCAGACGATGGGCGTAGCTTCTGACCAGGAGTCGGCGCCACTGTCCAAGCCGGTTCATGCCATGTTCACCATAGAGCAGGTGCGGCTGCACTTCGACGCCCCAATGGCAGAAGAGCTACCAACGCAGGAGGACCTGTGCTGCAACCTCCGTCTCCCCAACAAGCACCGGCGAACAAGCGAACGAAAATGCCATCGCGGACATGTGGCCCTATGATCCTGGCTTCGCGAATGAGCAGCGGGCGCTGTATCAGACCATCTGTAGGGCCCGCAAGGCCCTCTCCATTGTCCTTTGAGTTGTTGTGCTCGCCGTGGTGCCGCCGTCTCGTGTTGTCAACATAGTCAATGGACATGAGGAATGAGGAGATGACTTTACTTGGAGAGGATGAAAGTGGGGATCCACCAGGGCCATAGCCGCACGTACGCAAGTGCCTCCTTATTATATACAACTATAATTTTTTTTGCTCCCTCCTGGTTTCCTGACATCACGGTCCCAGACCATTGTCAACCTATGTAGTCAATAAATGAGATAATTGCACAAGGAACAACCGACAGGTGGGACCAAGCAGCTCAAGCAGTATTTGTGTTTTTGAGTTTTTCTTGGGCAATGTTTTTGTTGTTGTTCAGAGGAGAGCAGGGTATTAACTAGGCGGGCTATGGCCCTTCTAGCCCAGGACAGATATCTAGCCCAGATATTAAATTTTTTCAAGCTAAAAATGGCTAGCCCAACTATACTTTTTTTAGGAATACCCAAGCAAGGTCAACTTGTTATTCTCTGCCCCACTAGGCTGCAAATCTTTCCTAGGAGGGATGCATTAGGCTTAACAAGAAAATGGGCTTTAAGAAATAATAGATGGGATGTAATTATAAAAACAGGGTAGTAACTATAAAAAATGCACCAAACACGTAATTAGTTTAAAAAATATATTATTATTGGATTTTGAAAATTTTAATTTCATTAATTGTTGCGCGCGCAATATTTTGTTAGATTTTTACGTAATACAAATTTATTTTGAAATTATTTTTAATCTGACTAGAAATTTCGAGATAACAATATTTCAGATCCCATCAAAATGTGGGAAATTTTATTGAATTCTGTTTTGAGCGATTGCTTAAAATTATTAATAGTTGCCCTAGCTAGAAAATGGGTTGTATTTAACAAACTGTAAATGGGTTGTAGTAAATTCCGTTAGAATTCAAAAATGGGATGTACATTCTTACAAATCGCAAATGGGCTATATTTTCTCTTCCACACACTTGTGGGCCTAAAAAGTTCACGCATCCCCTAAAAACACTAAGTTGACGCGTATGCAAGGCTTTGTCAACTTATAGTCAACACACGGTTCTAGCAGTACTGGCTGTTGGATGTCCATCCAACGGATGTCGTGCTTCTTCTTCAATCTCGGATATTCTTGCTTCAGCCGCCCAAAAAATAATTCCTCCCCCTGATATCTGGGGCGCACCATTTCGAAGGCTGACCTGCGGGCCTACTAAGTTGACGCGTACCATGGGCTTTGTCAGCTTAGTCAATATAAATGATTCTAGCTGCATTGACCGTACGATGTCCATCCAACGGCCGTCATGCTTCTTCAACCTCTGGTCTTCTTGCTCTAGCCGCCCAAACCAGCGCTAGCCGTGCTGCCTGCTCCTGCCTCCCGTGTCCAGTGGCCATGCCATCCCTCTATACTCGCCCACACCTCCTGTTATTCTCCGGCGACGGTAGCCTCACACCGCAGGTAAAGCAGTCAACCCACATACTCCCCTCCGCGTGGGCATCCACTTCCGCGTCTTCCCCGCCTCTGCGTCGTTCCCTTCGTAGGCCTCGTCGTCATCCACCGTCTTGGTTCTCTCGGCGCGGCGTGGTCAACGTGATCAACAAAGGACAGCCATCGGAAGAGGACTTTAGGCGGTGAGGCTGACAGCTGGACCCACCAGCTACATCTTCGAACACAAGAAAGTTCCTCCTTATTACTCACAAAATAAAAACAATTCCTCCCCCTGATAGCTGGGACCGAGCAGCTATACCTTCGCACGCAAAGAAGTGCGTCCTTATCCTCCCTGACCGTTGGGACCCACCCGGTCAAAGCGTACGTAGCATTGTTTGTCTGGTCATGAACGTGTACATACATACTGGTCGATCAGTCTCTCTGCAAGTATGAACCGTGGCCGAGTAAGTAGCGGCATGTGTCATTGTAGAGCACCCGACATAGCAGTTCACGCAGTCCTGTCTAAGTCCTGTACACGTACGTACAGTGATAGGGCAAAAAATACAGCCACGTACGTACATACGGGCGGGGTCTCGAGCGCTTACTTGCGCATATATATATATATATATATATATATATATATATATATATATATATACAGGGCTTCTGTACATGGAGAGGAAACGGACGGCAGCAACGACGTCCTGTTCATCGGGCAGTGAACCGGCTGGGTCAGAATGGAGAAACAGCGTCCTGTTCATTGGGAGGCAACCGACTAGGTCAGAATGCATCATGTTCATCAGGAGCCAACCGGCTTGGATGGAACAACCGATCGAAACGAGGCCTGGTGTACCGCAGAACGGAGGAAATGGCCTTGTGTTCGACCGACCACGGTCGAAACGGGATCCTGTTCATCTGGAGGGGTCTGGCGTACCGCAAAACGGAGGAAACAGACTTCTCTTCGACCTCCTACGGTCGAAACAGGGTCCTGTTGATAAGAAGTGGTGTGGCGTACCGCAAAACGGAGGAAACAAACTTGTGTTGGAGCGCTACTGTCGAAACGGGGGTCCTGTTCATCGGGAGGGGTGTGGCATACCGCAAAACGGGACTCCATGAGATACTGTTCATCTCCACCGTCGACCTCCTCCATCCTCCACGGGCTACTGTTCATCCACCGTCGATCTCCTCCAGCCTCCACCTGCGACTGTTCATCCGCGGGCTCCTGTTCATTCAGCCTCCACCGCTCCTCCACCGGCTACAATTCAACCAGCCCTCTCCATGTGGTCCTGTTCAACCACCCCTCCACGGGCTACTATTCATCCAGCCCTCCACGGGGTCATCCAGCCCTCCTGTTCATCCATCGGCTACTGTTCAACCAGCCCTCCACTGGGTCCTGTTCATCCAGCCCTCCACGGGGTCCTGTTCATCCACCCCCAACCGGCTCGAT